>NC_091324.1:20083540-20096040 GCF_038502225.1 Cherax quadricarinatus | reverse complement strand
CAACAGCAGCAGCAGCAGAAGTAGCAGTAGTAGCACTAGTAGTAGCAACAGTGGCAGTAGCAGTAGTAGCAACAGCAGAAGTGTTTTGCCAGACCCAGTGTATTTCACGACCCAGTGTGTTTCAGGACCCAGTGTGTTTCAGAACCCGGTGTGTTTCAGAACCCAGAGTGTTGCCTGACCCAGTCTAAGGTATTCAGTCCCTCCCTCAGTCTTGATAGAAAGTGTTCAGTCCCTCAGTCTATCAAGCGTAATTTAATTTAGCCTAATTCAACTAAATATAATTTAGATAAGTCTACAGTAATTTAATAACAAACAAACAAAATAAAATATATATTTTTTTTTCTTAGGTTCAGAATGATTTTTGATAAATTATTACATAAATTTTTTTTTTCGCTTGCCTTATTCGACAAGAAGAGCGCTGCTATTTAAGCCAAAATCGCAAGTTTTACCTATTCGGCACGACATATATATATATATATATATATATATATATATATATATATATATATATACATTTATATTTATTTATATATATATATATGTGTGTGTGTGTGTGTGTGTGTGTGTGTGTGTGTGTGTGTGTGTCTGTGTGTGTGTGTGTGTGTGTGTGTGTGTGTGTGTGTGTGTGTGTGTGTCTGTGTGTGTGTGTGTGTGTGTGTGTGTGTGTATTACACACCGGTTTGTAATTAGCTATCAGACTCAGACTGTCAGCATTTTAAAACGGTTGATATTCACGAGAACATATAGTCAAAGGCATTCGACATATCAGGAAATTTAATAAGAAAATTTTTTGAGAAGCTGTTTCCGTAAGTTTAATGTTGTCTCGAGAAGCTTAATGTCAAGAGATCTTTTGGCAAGTTTCCGCAGCGGCCACCGAGTGATGCGCATCTCTCGCTCTCTTTTTTTTTTTTTGAGGAGGCTTTACAGAGCAAGAAAGTTAACGTAGGGGGGTGGAAAGTTAACTTAGAGGGGGCTGAGTTGCTTGGGTAGAGAGGTTGACTCTGGGGTCAAAAGTTAACTTAGAGGGGGGGAGGGGCTGAGTTGCCGGAGTGGAGAGAAAGTTAACACTGAGGTGCAAAATTGTCGCGGAAGGAATTAACTGGAGTAAAATAATTAGTGTTCAAGTTTAAGAAGGTGAAGTTCATGTAGTAGGGGGAGTGAGTTGAGTTAAGAAGGTGAAGTTCATGTAGTAGGGGGAGTGAGTTGAGTTAAGAAGGTGAAGTTCATGTAGTAGGGGGAGTGAGTTGAGTTAAGAAGGTGAAGTTCATGTAGTAGGGGGAGTGAGTTGAGTTAAGAAGGTGAAGTTCATGTAGTAGGGGGAGTGAGTTGAGTTAAGAAGGTGAAGTTCATGTAGTAGGGGGAGTGAGTTGAGTTAAGAAGGTGAAGTTCATGTAGTAGGGGGAGTGAGTTGAGTTAAGAAGGTGAGGTTAATGTAGTAGAGGGAGTGAGTTGAGTTAAGAAGGTGAGGTTAATGTAGTAGGGGGAGTGAGTTGAGTTAAGAAGGTGAAGTTCATGTAGTAGGGGGAGTGAGTTGAGTTAAGAAGGTGAAGTTCATGTAGTAGGGGGAGTGAGTTGAGTTAAGAAGGTGAAGTTCATGTAGTAGGGGGAGTGAGTTGAGTTAAGAAGGTGAAGTTCATGTAGTAGGGGGAGTGAGTTGAGTTAAGAAGGTGAGGTTAATGTAGTAGAGGGAGTGAGTTGAGTTAAGAAGGTGAGGTTAATGTAGTAGGGGGAGTGAGTTGAGTTAAGAAGGTGAAGTTAATGTAGTAGAGGGAGTGAGTTGAGTTAAGAAGGTGAAGTTAATGTAGTAGAGGGAGTGAGTTGAGTTAAGAAGGTGAGGTTAATGTAGTAGGGGGAGTGAGTTGAGTTAAGAAGGTGAAGTTAATGTAGTAGGGGGAGTGAGTTGAGTTAAGAAGGTGAAGTTAATGTAGTAGGGGGAGTGAGTTGAGTTAAGAAGGTGAAGTTAATGTAGTAGGGGGAGTGAGTTGAGTTAAGAAGGTGAAGTTCATGTAGTAGGGGGAGTGAGTTGAGTTAAGAAGGTGAAGTTCATGTAGTAGGGGGAGTGAGTTGAGTTAAGAAGGTGAAGTTCATGTAGTAGGGGGAGTGAGTTGAGTTAAGAAGGTGAAGTTAATGTAGTAGAGGGAGTGAGTTAAGTTAAGAAGGTGAAGTTAATGTAGTAGGGCGAGTGAGTTAAGTTTAGAAGGAGAAGTTAATGTTGTAGAGGGAGTGAGTTGAGTTAAGAAGGTGAAGTTAATGTAGTAAGGGGAGTGAGTTAAGTTAAGAAGGTGAAGTTAATGTTGTAGAGGGAGTGAGTTGAGTTAAGAAGGTAAAGTTAATGTTGTAGAGGGAGTGAGTTGAGTTAAGAAGGTGAAGTTAATGTTGTAGAGGGAGTGAGTTGAGTTAAGAAGGTGAAGTTAATGTAGTAGAGGGAGTGAGTTGAGTTAAGAAGGTGAAGTTAATGTAGTAGGGGGAGTGAGTTAAGTTTAGAAGGTGAAGTTAATGTTGTAGAGGGAGTGAGTTGAGTTAAGAAGGTGAAGTTAATGTAGTAGAAGGAGTGAGTTAAGTTAAGAAGGTGAAGTTAATGTAGTAGGGGGAGTGAGTTGAGTTAAGAAGGTGATGTTAATGTAGTAGAGGGAGTGAGTTGAGTTAAGAAGGTGAAGTTAATGTAGTAGAGGGAGTGAGTTGAGTTAAGAAGGTGAAGTTAATGTAGTAGGGGGAGTGAGTTGAGTTAAGAAGGTGAAGTTAATGTAGTAGGGGGAGTGAGTTGAGTTAAGAAGGTGAAGTTAATGTAGTAGGGGGAGTGAGTTGAGTTAAGAAGGTGAAGTTAATGTAGTAGAGGGAGTGAGTTGAGTTAAGAAGGTGAGGTTAATGTAGTAGGGGGAGTGAGTTGAGTTAAGAAGGTGAGGTTAATGTAGTAGGGGGAGTGAGTTGAGTTAAGAAGGTGAGGTTAATGTAGTAGGGGGAGTGAGTTGAGTTAAGAAGGTGAGGTTAATGTAGTAGGGGGAGTGAGTTGAGTTAAGAAGGTGAGGTTAATGTAGTAGGGGGAGTGAGTTGAGTTAAGAAGGTGAGGTTAATGTAGTAGGGGGAGTGAGTTGAGTTAAGAAGGTGAAGTTAATGTAGTAGGGGGAGTGAGTTGAGTTAAGAAGGTGAAGTTAATGTAGTAGGGGGAGTGAGTTGAGTTAAGAAGGTGAAGTTAATGTAGTAGGGGGAGTGAGTTGAGTTAAGAAGGTGAAGTTAATGTAGTAGGGGGAGTGAGTTGAGTTAAGAAGGTGAAGTTAATGTAGTAGGGGGAGTGAGTTGAGTTAAGAAGGTGAAGTTAATGTAGTAGGGGGAGTGAGTTGAGTTAAGAAGGTGAAGTTAATGTAGTAGGGGGAGTGAGTTGAGTTAAGAAGGTGAAGTTAATGTAGTAATGAGTTGAGTAAGAAGGGGAGTGAGGGGGAGTGAGTTGAGTTAAGAAGGTGAAGTTAATGTAGTAGGGGGAGTGAGTTGAGTTAAGAAGGTGAAGTTAATGTAGTAGGGGGAGTGAGTTGAGTTAAGAAGGTGAAGTTAATGTAGTAGGGGGAGTGAGTTGAGTTAAGAAGGTGAAGTTAATGTAGTAGGGGGAGTGAGTTGAGTTAAGAAGGTGAAGTTAATGTAGTAGGGGGAGTGAGTTGAGTTAAGAAGGTGAAGTTAATGTAGTAGGGGGAGTGAGTTGAGTTAAGAAGGTGAAGTTAATGTAGTAGGGGGAGTGAGTTGAGTTAAGAAGGTGAAGTTAATGTAGTAGGGGGAGTGAGTTGAGTTAAGAAGGTGAAGTTAATGTAGTAGGGGGAGTGAGTTGAGTTAAGAAGGTGAAGTTAATGTAGTAGGGGGAGTGAGTTGAGTTAAGAAGGTGAAGTTAATGTAGTAGGGGGAGTGAGTTGAGTTAAGAAGGTGAAGTTAATGTAGTAGGGGGAGTGAGTTGAGTTAAGAAGGTGAAGTTAATGTAGTAGGGGGAGTGAGTTGAGTTAAGAAGGTGAAGTTAATGTAGTAGGGGGAGTGAGTTGAGTTAAGAAGGTGAAGTTAATGTAGTAGGGGGAGTGAGTTGAGTTAAGAAGGTGAAGTTAATGTAGTAGGGGGAGTGAGTTGAGTTAAGAAGGTGAAGTTAATGTAGTAGGGGGAGTGAGTTGAGTTAAGAAGGTGAAGTTAATGTAGTAGGGGGAGTGAGTTGAGTTAAAGAAGGTGAAGTTAATGTAGTAGGGGGAGTGAGTTGAGTTAAGAAGGTGAAGTTAATGTAGTAGGGGGAGTGAGTTGAGTTAAGAAGGTGAAGTTAATGTAGTAGGGGGAGTGAGTTGAGTTAAGAAGGTGAAGTTAATGTAGTAGGGGGAGTGAGTTGAGTTAAGAAGGTGAAGTTAATGTAGTAGGGGGAGTGAGTTGAGTTAAGAAGGTGAAGTTAATGTAGTAGGGGGAGTGAGTTGAGTTAAGAAGGTGAAGTTAATGTAGTAGGGGGAGTGAGTTGAGTTAAGAAGGTGAAGTTAATGTAGTAGGGGGAGTGAGTTGAGTTAAGAAGGTGAAGTTAATGTAGTAGGGGGAGTGAGTTGAGTTAAGAAGGTGAAGTTCATGTAGTAGGGGGAGTGAGTTGAGTTAAGAAGGTGAAGTTAATGTAGTAGGGGGAGTGAGTTGAGTTAAGAAGGTGAAGTTAATGTAGTAGGGGGAGTGAGTTGAGTTAAGAAGGTGAAGTTAATGTAGTAGGGGGAGTGAGTTGAGTTAAGAAGGTGAAGTTAATGTAGTAGGGGGAGTGAGTTGAGTTAAGAAGGTGAAGTTAATGTAGTAGGGGGAGTGAGTTGAGTTAAGAAGGTGAAGTTAATGTAGTAGGGGGAGTGAGTTGAGTTAAGAAGGTGAAGTTAATGTAGTAGGGGGAGTGAGTTGAGTTAAGAAGGTGAAGTTAATGTAGTAGGGGGAGTGAGTTGAGTTAAGAAGGTGAAGTTAATGTAGTAGGGGGAGTGAGTTGAGTTAAGAAGGTGAAGTTAATGTAGTAGGGGGAGTGAGTTGAGTTAAGAAGGTGAAGTTAATGTAGTAGGGGGAGTGAGTTGAGTTAAGAAGGTGAAGTTCATGTAGTAGGGGGAGTGAGTTGAGTTAAGAAGGTGAAGTTCATGTAGTAGGGGGAGTGAGTTGAGTTAAGAAGGTGAAGTTAATGTAGTAGGGGGAGTGAGTTGAGTTAAGAAGGTGAAGTTAATGTAGTAGGGGAGTTGAGTTAAGAGTTGAGTTAAGAAGGTGAAGTTAATGTAGTAGGGGGAGTGAGTTGAGTTAAGAAGGTGAAGTTAATGTAGTAGGGGGAGTGAGTTGAGTTAAGAAGGTGAAGTTAATGTGTAGGGGGAGTGAGTTGAGTTAAGAAGGTGAAGTTAATGTAGTAGGGGGAGTGAGTTGAGTTAAGAAGGTGAAGTTAATGTAGTAGGGGGAGTGAGTTGAGTTAAGAAGGTGAAGTTAATGTAGTAGGGGGAGTGAGTTGAGTTAAGAAGGTGGTGAAATGTTATTGTGGATGAAGAGGAGATTGAATATCAATCAGCAAATGAGAGTAGAAGGATCCTGATACATGAAGGAAGGATCCTGACACATGAAGGAAGGGGTCCTGATACATGAAGGAAGGATTTTGATACATGAAGGAAGGGGTCCTGATACATGAAGGAAGGATTTTGATACATGAAGGAAGGGTCCTGATACATTAAGGAAGGTTCTGACACATTAACGAAGGTTCTGACACATGAAGGAAGGTCCTGATACACAAAGGAAGGGTTTTGATACATGAAGGAAGGCTCCTGATACATGAAGGAAGGGTTTTGATACATGAAGGAAGGGTTTTGATACATGAAGGAAAGGTCCTGATACAGGAAGGAAGGGTTTTGATACATGAGGGAAGGGTCTTGATACATGAAGGAAGGGTCTTGATACATGAGGGAAGGGTCTTGATACATGAAGGAAGGGTCTTGATAAATGAAGGAAGGGTCTTGATACATGAAGGAAGGATCTTGATACATGAAGGAAGGGTCTTGATACATGAAGGAAGGGTCTTGATACATGAAGGAAGGGTCCTGATACATGAAGGAAGGGTCCTCATACATGAAAGAAGGGTCGTGACACATGCGAATGTCAGGACCTGGAGAATGTGTTGCAACAGGTGTTTCGAGTTTCTAGCAAAAATCCTTCTCCCCTCCCTCATTCCACTCCCTCAACCACTCTCCACCACCCACACCTTCATTACTACACCTTCCTCTACCCCAACATCATTCCCTCATCCTCCTCTTCCTCCACCACCTCCTCTCACCCACCCTCCCTCCAACCAACACCCACGCACGCCCTGGATCCTTCTCTCTCCTTCCTATACCCCTCCCCTATTCCCTCACCCATTCCTCTCTCCACCCACGCCATCTCTCATCTCGCTCAATACCGTGGGTGGCCTTGCAAAGCTTGTACACGATTTAGGACGGGGACGCCTTCCTTAGTACACGTGAGGTCCCACTTGAGTCAGTGCTGGAACCAAAATTCTTCCTCGTACAACATAATCTTCAATACAGTACAGATAAGTCTTATGTTTAGGCTTTTGTAGATAGGGTAATCTAAAGAAACAAAAACTGAAACATGGAAAGCCTACGAGAAGACATGTTAATTGTGACGATCAGTTTGTTTTCGTTGTAGAAAAATGTACAATGAAGAGTGCGGCCCTTAGAAATATGGAGGCTGAAATATGATCTTAGGATTTCTGTGATGCATCTGTGACCGTTTTGGAGGGTTTTACTACCTTCACAGCCTGGCCTTAAGCCAGACTACCTTGCTGACCGCCTGGTGAGCCAGGCTGTTGCTGCTAACAACCCGCAGGCCTACATAGCCATTGCAACCTGGCTGATCTGACACGTGATAGCAGATAGCAGTCCAGTTTCCTCTAGATAGCGGCTCTTTTGAATCCGGAAATATTTCCTATATCTGTAGGTGGAAGAGTCATGGACCACGGATACTGCTGGTAGCAGGTGGAAGAGTTGTGGACCACTGAAACTGCTGGTAGCAGGTGGAAGAGTTGTGGACCACGGATACTGCTGGTAGCAGGTGGAAGAGTTGTGGACCACGGATACTGCTGGTAGCAGGTGGAAGAGTTGTGGACCACTGAAACTGCTGGTAGCAGGTGGAAGAGTTGTGGACCACGGACACTGCTGGTAGCAGGTGGAAGAGTTGTGGACCACGGATACTGCTGGTAGCAGGTGGAAGAGTTGTGGACCACGGATACTGCTGGTAGCAGGTGGAAGAGTTGTGAACCATGGACACTGCTGGTAGCAGGTGGAAGACTTGTGGACCACGGACACTGCTAGTAGCAGGTGGAAGAGTCGTGAACCACGGATACTGCTGGTAGCAGGTGGAAGACTTGTGGACCACGAACACTGCTAGTAGCAGGTGGAAGAGTCGTGAACCACGGATACTGCTGGTAACAGGCGGAAGAGTTGTGGACCACGGATACTGCTAGTAGCAGGTGGAAAGAGTCATTGACCACGGATACTGCTGGTAGCAGGTGGAAGAGTCGTGAACCACGGGTACTGCTGGTAGCAGGTGGAAGAGTTGTGGACCACGGATACTGCTGGTAGCAGGTGGAAGAGTCGTGGACCACGGATGATGACGAGTTGTGGACCACGGATACTGCTGGTAGTAGGTGGAAGAGTTGTGGACCACGGATACTGCTGGTAGCAGGTGGAAGACTTGTGGACCACGAACACTGCTAGTAGCAGGTGGAAGAGTCGTGAACCACGGATACTGCTGGTAACAGGCGGAAGAGTTGTGGACCACGGATACTGCTAATAGCAGGTGGAAGAGTTGTGGACCACGGGTACTGCTAGTAACAGGTAGAAGAGTCGTGAACCACGGATACTGCTGGTAACAGGCGGAAGAGTTGCGGACCACGGATACTGCTAATAGCAGGTGGAAGAGTTGTGGACCACGGGTACTGCTGGTAGCAGGTGGAAGAGTCGTGAACCACGGATACTGCTGGTAGCAGGCGGAAGAGTTGTGGACCACGGATAATGCTGGTAGCAGGTGGAAGAGTTGTGGACCACGGATACTACTGGTAGTAGGTGGAAGAGTCGTGAACCACGGATACTGCTGGTAGCAGGTGGAAGAGTTATGGACCACGAATACTGCTGGTAGCAGGTGGAAGAGTCGTGGACCACGGATACTGCTGGTAGCAGGTGGAAGACTTGTGGACCACGAACACTGCTAGTAGCAGGTGGAAGAGTCGTGAACCACGGATACTGCTGGTAACAGGCGGAAGAGTTGTGGACCACGGATACTGCTAGTAGCAGGTGGAAAGAGTCATTGACCACGGATACTGCTGGTAGCAGGTGGAAGAGTCGTGAACGACGGGTACTGCTGGTAGCAGGTGGAAGAGTTGTGGACCACGGATACTGCTGGTAGCAGGTGGAAGAGTCGTGGACCACGGATGATGACGAGTTGTGGACCACGGATACTGCTGGTAGTAGGTGGAAGAGTTGTGGACCACGGATACTGCTGGTAGCAGGTGGAAGACTTGTGGACCACGAACACTGCTAGTAGCAGGTGGAAGAGTCGTGAACCACGGATACTGCTGGTAACAGGCGGAAGAGTTGTGGACCACGGATACTGCTAATAGCAGGTGGAAGAGTTGTGGACCACGGGTACTGCTAGTAACAGGTAGAAGAGTCGTGAACCACGGATACTGCTGGTAACAGGCGGAAGAGTTGCGGACCACGGATACTGCTAATAGCAGGTGGAAGAGTTGTGGACCACGGGTACTGCTGGTAGCAGGTGGAAGAGTCGTGAACCACGGATACTGCTGGTAGCAGGCGGAAGAGTTGTGGACCACGGATAATGCTGGTAGCAGGTGGAAGAGTTGTGGACCACGGATACTACTGGTAGTAGGTGGAAGAGTCGTGAACCACGGATACTGCTGGTAGCAGGTGGAAGAGTTATGGACCACGAATACTGCTGGTAGCAGGTGGAAGAGTCGTGGACCACGGATACTGCTGGTAGCAGGTGGAAGAGTCGTGGACCACGGATGATGACGGTGTCCTCCAATTGTGTCAATGGCTTCCCTGCTTTTCATTGGGTTTATTCTATACTTCCTCTCGTATATCTGTCCCTTCAGCAAGTTATGGCAGTGTGCAGCTTGGGAACCTGATCCTGAAGTATCGCCCGTGTATATATTACCAAATATAACTCATTCTACTCCGTTCCAGAGATTATGTTCTGAGATCTTCAGCTGCCTCCAGTACCTTAGAAATTTTAGCGTTTTTATTAGTGTAATAAACGACATCTGTTAGCACAATGATATTCAAGATCTGAGAACACAACTGATTTGAACAGTACCATCACTGACGTGACCAGTTTTGCAAATGTAAATTTATGAATGTTGTTGGTGAGAAAAGATCAGTAACGAAGTACAGATCGGAGGTTGGGGGACACAGTGCAGATCTCGAGTACAGAGAACCTTGAGCAAACTTAGTACAGAACATATCGTAGGAGGCTCGTATAACCATTCAGTGTTAGTGCAACTGCACAAGAGTCCTGGCTGCAGTTCACCCGGACACTAATGTTACAAATACTGTAATCTCTGTGGGTATAGAAAATGTATATTCATCTCTTTTCATACATCTCCTGTGGTTGTCTTTCTTCATAAGATTTTGCTTCTTGTTACACATTCTTTTCATGTCTGTTGCAAATAGTTTCTATAACACTGAAACAGCATTCACTACAAAAAGAAAAATTATTTAGGAATGCTTGAAGTCCCTCGAACTGTACCCCTTGGAAGGTAGGCGAGAAAAATACATAGTTTACACCTGGGAAATTCTGGAGGGAGTGTTCTGAACCTTCACAACGAAATCACTCCCAATGACAGGAAGAGGTTTAGCAGACTACAAAAGTACCTCGAATAAAAAGCAGGGACACGATTAGTGCACTATGAAACAGCTAAGTGCAAGGGACCAAGACTCTGCACTCTTCCTACTGCATAAGGGAAATTTACCAACACTCCCCTAGCTGTCTTCCTGAAATCAGTTACTGATCAGTTGAGCTCCGGCGCATGCTTTGGTTTGTGTTCGGCTGGCACCAACAACCTAGTCACATTTCTTTGAATCCTAATTGGGAGGCGAGCCAGGTGATGTCTACACAGGGAATAATGGGATAGGTGTAATCCAGGAGCCCAGATGTGGAGTTATAGGTTACTTGTGTTCACTTTGTTACTGCTGAGAGACAGACCAACAGATAGAGAGGCAGACAGACAGAGCAGAGAAATACAGAGAGAGAGAGAGAGAGAGAGAGGAAGAGACGTCTACCGTACCCATAACTTCTGCGAAGCAAACAAGGAACTTAATCAAACAGCATTCTTGCGTAGGCAGAGGATAAACACAACTGGACCAATCATCAGTGTGCCGGTCCCCTATTCTATAAGACAGTTCCTCAGCGGGAACAAACATTCACAATGTTTTCCCTGTCATATTCCATCACGCAGGATGGGACTCGTACATCACGCGATGAAATCTCTTACTCTTACCTGGAGTTTACCTGGAGAGAGTTCCGGGGGTCAACGCCCCCGCGACCCGGTCTGTGACCAGGCCTCCTGGTGGATCAGAGCCTGATCAACCAGGCTGTTACTGTTGGCTGCACGCAAACCAACGTACGAGCCACAGCCCGGCTGGTCAGGAACCGACTTTAGGTGCTTGTCCAGTGCCAGCTTGAAGACTGCCAGGGGTCTGTTGGTAATCCCCCTTATGTATGCTGGGAGGCAGTTGAACAGTCTCGGGCCCCTGACACTTATTGTATGGTCTCTTAACGTGCTAGTGACACCCCTGCTTTTCATTGGGGGATATTGCATCGTCTGCCAAGTCTTTTGCTTTCGTAGTGAGTGATTTTCGTGTGCAAGGTCGATACTAGTCCCTCTAGGATTTCCCAGGTGTATATAATCATGTATCTCTTCCGCCTGCGTTCCAGGGAATACAGGTTCAGGAACCTCAAGCGCTCCCAGTAATTGAGGTGTTTTATCTCAGTTATACGCGCCGTGAAGGTTCTCTGTACATTTTCTAGGTCAGCAATTTCACCTGCCTTGAAAGGTGCTGTTAGTGTGCAGCAATATTCCAGCCTAGACAGAACAAGTGACCTGAAGAGTGTCATCATGGGCTTGGCATCCCTAGTTTTGAAGGTTCTCATTATCCATCCTGTCATTTTTCTAGCTGAAAGACTTCAGCAAGGGATTGAGGATATCGTCAAAGATTCCAGTAGCTACTGAAGTGAATATGATAATAGTATACAACACCGAATAGTTGAAAAGTAAGACATATGTGCAACAATCAGGTATCTTTATTCCGAATGAAGATACCTAACTGTTGGAGATGTGTCTTATCAGCTACGGAATCACCAAGGGTTTCTTGCAGGAGAGATGGCGTTAATATTCCTTATGCATTACTAACTCTCGAAATGGTCTACACTACATACAGGAGAAATGGAATTGATAAAGATGTCTTCACGAGCCACACACCGAAACGAAAAATAAAACGACCACCCCCCCACAAAAAAAAAGATAAGCCTCAATACACAAAGGAAAGGCAAAGAGCAGAAGAGGCATGGGTTGGGGACGAATGGCTGGAGCGAGGGTCCCAGCCATGGGCCCTGGGAGAGCTCATGGAGCATCAATTCATCTCAGGTAGCCCAGATATCTGTCCGACTTCACCTCGGTCAATCCTTTCATTTGAGTGCCTTAATGCCGTTGAAGGGCTCTTGATTCAAGTACGTGGAGCAAGTCTCCCCTCCACTAGATCAAACCCGATTGCCTCCCATGTCCCAGACACTATTTGATTCTTACGGGTTAAGTGCTTTCCGATAACAACAGCAATAATAATAATAATAATAATAATAATAATAATAATAATAATAATAATAATAATAATAATAATAATAATAATAACGACAATAATAATAATAATAATAATAATAATAATAATAATAATAATAATTATTATTATTATTATTATTATTATTATTATTATTATTATTATTATTATTATTATTATTATTATTGCTGTTGTTATCGGAAAGCGCTTAACCCGTAAGAATCAAATAATAATAATAACGACAATAATAATAATAATAATAACAATAATAATAATAATAATAATAATAATAATAATTATTATTATTATTATTATTATTATTATTATTATTATTATTAATGTAAATATTTTAGTATTAAATACAAGTCTAAACCATAATGTTGCCATTGTGGCCACTGTAAGTGGCAATACTTTACCCAGGCAACTTAAATGTTGCCAGGGACACAAACGAAATAGATTTTTGCTTCCAATACTCACAAATCCCCTTTCCGTGGCTGCCACCATATACTTTTTCCTCTTCTGATATGTACTCTCCCCTCTCTGCCACGTACTCTTCCCCTCTCTGCCCCGTACTTTTCCTCTCTCTGCCACGTACTCTTCCCCTCTCTGCCACGTACTCTTCCCCTCTCTGCCACGTACTCTCCCCTCTCT
>NC_091324.1:20056040-20078540 GCF_038502225.1 Cherax quadricarinatus | reverse complement strand
TGTTGGTGTATTCCTTGCTGGTGTCCCCATCTGGTCTGTCCCCCCAGAGTCCTTCCTGTCTCTACTGTAAATACTTCCTTAAATCTCGTGTTGAGCTCCTCACATACCTCTTGATCGTTTCTTGTGAGTTCTCCACCTTCCTTCCTCAGCCTTATCACCTGGTCCTTGACTGTTGTCTTCCTCCTAATGTGGCTATACAGCAGTTTTGGGTCAGATTTGACTTTCGATGCTATGTCGTTTTCATACTGTCGCTGGGCCTCCCTCCTTATCTGTGCATACTCGTTTCTGGCTCTTCTACTAATCTCCTTGTTTTCCTGGGTCCTATGCCTCCTGTACCTTTTCCATTCTCTGTTGCACTTAGTTTTTGCCTCCCTACACCTTCGGGTAAACCAAGGACTCGTTTTGGTCTTCCTATTATTTCCGTTTCCCTTGGGAACAAAACTTTCCTCTGCCTCCTTGCACTTTGTTGCCACATATTCCATCATCTCGTTTACTGATTTTCCTACCATTTCTCTGTCCCACTGAACCTCCTGCAGGAAGTTTCTCATACCTGTGTAGTCCCCCCTTTTATAGTTTGGCCTGTCCCCTTCAGTTCCTGTTACCTTCTCCACTTGTAACTCTACTATATAGTCAAAACTCAGAACCACATGATCGCTAGCTCCAAGGGGCCTCTCATAAGTGATGTCCTCAATGTCTGAACTGCTCAGGGTGAACACAAGATCCAGTCTTGCTGGCTCATCCTCCCCTCTCTCTCTGGTTGTGTCCCTGACATGTTGATGCATGAGGTTTTCAAGTACCACATCCATCATCCTGGCTCTCCATGTTTCGGGACCCCCATGTGGCTCCAGGTTTTCCCAGTCGATCTCCCTGTGGTTGAAATCGCCCATTACCAGTAACTTTGCTCTGCTCGAGTGAGCTCTTCTTGCCACCTCAGCCAGTGTGTCCACCATCACCCTGTTGTTTTCTTCGTACTCCTCTCTTGGCCTCCTGCAGTTCTGTGGTGGGTTATACATCACTCCAATGACTACTTTATGTTCTCCGGACTGAATTGTACCTACAATGTAGTCTCTTTCTCCAATCATGTCCATGCCTTCCATTTCCTCAAATCCCCATCGGTGTTTTATGAGCAGTGCAACCCCTCCTCCCCCTCTACTCCTTCTATCTTTCCTCAGGATCTGATATCCTGTTGGGAAGATTGTGTCTGTTATTGTCTCAGCGAGTTTTGTTTCTGTGACTGCTATGATGTCTGGGGATTTTTCACTGATTCTTTCATTCCACTCCTCATGTTTATTCATTATTCCATCCGCGTTTGTGTACCAAACCTTTAGTTTCTTTTCTATCATTGTGGTCATGCAAGAATATTGGGGTTGGGGGAGCGAGAGCCTTGGTGGGGGCCTATATGGGGCTGTGGTGTAGGTGGGGTTTGTGTTGATGGGGGTGGGGTCAGAATGCCCATAAGGGACAGCTGTTGGGGTGAGGTTTGTGATATGGGGATTGGTGGCAGAGGGAACAGTGAGTGGGTTGTAGTATAGGTTGCTCAGTTGCGTTGGGAATGTTGCGGGTGGAGTCTTTTGGTGGGAGATTCTGTGGGGTGTGTTTGCCCTTCCTCCTGTGTCTGGGTCCTGCTCATTTTCATTGCTTCTCGTTCCTCCTTGCGTCTCTGTACCCTCTCTTTCAGTGTAGTCCTTTCTTCTTGTGTTCTGTCGCGGTCGAGGTATACTCTCTGGTACCCCTCTTTGTCCCTCAGTCTTGCTTTCTCTTGCAGAATCCTGGTTCGAACTGATTCTTCCTTGAAAGTTACTCTGACAGGCCGTATCCTTCCACTCGCAAACCACCCAATTCTCTGAAAATTTGTCACCTGGGTCATATTGCCCTCCCCTATTGTTTTCATGATGCCTTCAATCATTTTTTTCTCCTCCTGTTTTATTTCTTCAAAGTTGGCCCCCTTGGCTTCTTGGAGCCCGTACACAAAAACTGACCTCGCCCTTTCCTCCTCCCACTGAGTCTCCATCTGCGTCCTCTGAGGCATTTTATTTCCTTCCATTGACATGTTCTTGCCTTCAGTCCCTGTCATATCTGAAACTTCTATTCTCAGTGGACTGTCTTTCCTGACCAGCTGTCCCTTGCTACTGCAGTTGGCTGTTAGAATCTCTGCATATAGCATACCTTCATTGCCTTCGGACCTGTCGTTTGATCTTAGTGGGCTCGTCGTCTTTTCCCTGGCCCCACGTGGGTCTGATAGGGCCTTCATGTACGGCATGTCTCCGTTGTTGCTTACCATCCCCTTGTCTGCGCCTGACTTTGAATTTCCTGATGTCACACCTGAATTGTCATTTGTCTCTCTAATCTGTTTCAGGCTTTGCAGTTTCTCTTCTAAGCTCTGTATCCTAGCTTCTGCTGCTAAGACCTGTACTTCCCACTTCCTGCACTCTTCAGCTATCCGCTCCTCCATTTTCTTACCAAGCTCTACTATCTTCCTTCCCCACTCTTCCTCCCTTTTTTGGAGCTCTAGCTCCCAGTCTTTCCTCCCTGGTTCGTCCACCAGATCTCTGGGTTTCCGTCCTCTAAGGCCACCCATTTTTTTTTTTTTTTTTTTTTTTTTTTACTTTTTATTACCACAGACAGAAGGCTAGAGGAGGGAGAGGGTGTGGGGGAGAGAGAGAGAGGGTAGAAAGAGGGAGAGAGAGGAGAGAGAAAGGGTAGAAAGAGGGAGAGAGAGGAGAGAGTATGGGGGTGAGGGATAAGACCAAGGGGGAGGGAGAGAAATGTGAGGGGGGAGAGAAAGGGTAGAGAGAGGGAGAAAGAGAGGGAGAGGGAGAGGGAGAGAAAGAGAGAGAGAGGGAGAAAGGAGGGAAGAAGGCTATGAGAGAGAGAAACGCGAGGGAGGGAAAAGGTAAGAGGTCTGTGGGGGAGGCAGTCAAATTCCAAGGATCAGCTGTGTGTACTCACCTAGTTGTGGTTTCAGGGGTCGAGACCCAGCTCCTGGCCCCGAGTGTGTATGTGTGTGCGCGCGTGTGTGTGTGTGTGAGCACGTCAGTTGTTTATATGTCCCAGAAATACAATTCACTTCTGTGTATCCGTAATACTAATGAGATACCATTAACACTGAGAGTAGTTCTAATAATTATAATACTAGCTTGTGTTAACAAGTCATTCTTTCACCTAGTTATGTACTACCTTTTACTACATGTGTACCCAATACTTGCTTCTCAGATTGTACTGTCTTTGTGTCCTAGAACATTATCTCTCGAAACTGTTGTCAGGGCTGTAGTCCCATTAGCCACGACTTAATCCTCCTGCTTAATCCTTACTCCTACAAAGTTTATCTCCCTACTACTGCTAGGTGTTGTGTGTATGATAATCGCTCTGGAGCAGGGTTTAGATAACGAGTTACCAGTGACCGCTGGGCCGGCTCTATCACTCAGACTTCCCGCCAACCACAAAACAGGTGATTTGTACGTTACTGGTCAGAGGGGACGTCCATCCAGATGCCTGATGTACGATGCTCGCTGTACGATGCTTGCTGTACGATGACTCGTGCACCTCGCCCTTCCGCCGCTGGCTTCTTCGCTATTCTTATCTCGTTTCCCTTTTGAGTCCTCATTTACCACACTTATCACTTGTATACTGCTACTTTTATAATTTACACTTCACTTTGGGTAAGTACACTACTTATTTGTGATGACACCCAGCCTGTTATGGCGGCGCTACTCCCTCAGGCCTACTGCTGCCACCACCTCTGCTTATATATATTTATGTATATGTATGTATATATATATATATCCCCTTTCTGGCTAGCTTGTTCACTCTGTGTGCTATATCACATTTTGTCGTTAGCCACCCTCTCTTAATTCTATTTGGTCTTTTCTCTTTAGTCACTCGATTTGTACTTTGTATTTTTTTATTTATTTATTTATTTCCAATTTGTGCACACATACAGAGGTACAAAAAAATACAGATAAGAGCAGTATGCCAAAGCCACTTATACTATGCATAGCATTACGGGCTGGCTTAAAATTAACTTAAGATTAACTAAGCAATGATTATTATTATTATTATAATCAAAAAGAATCGCTAAGCCACAAGGACTATACAGCGCTGCTACTAAGCAATGATGAAATCAGTGATAAAACATTAATGTAAACAGATAACTATAAAGCACAAGTGAGTATTACAAAGACAGGTCATATGGTTGCATTCAGTTAGGTAGTGATTCTGTTAGGTAGTGTATTTAAAAAATAATAAAGTTAGATTGGGTTTTAGGTTTAACATTTATGTGATATAATTGTGAGAAACATTTAAGATATACAATTTATAATGTTCAGTTATTCAGTATTTATTTGGTTTTGGGTGAGTAAGTAATCTTTGAGAAGAGACTTGAATTTATAAACAGGTTGTGTTTCTTTTATATTTACAGGTAATGAATTCCAGATTTTAGGGCCTTTTATGTGCATTGAGTTTTTGCATAGTGTGAGATGGACACGAGGAACATCAAAGAGTGATCTGTGCCTTGTGTTATGGTCATGTGTTCTGTTGAGGTTGGCAAGGAGATGTTTGAGGGGAGGGTTAATATCAGAGTTAAGTGTTCTATGTATGTAATAGGTGCAGTAATAAGTATGGATGTTTTGTATGGTGAGTAGGTTTAGTGTATTGAATATTGGTGGAGTGTGCTGCCTGTAGTGAGAATTTGTTATCATTCTAACTGCAGCCTTTTGTTGGGTAATTAGTGGTCTGAGATGGTTAATTGTTGTTGAGCCCCATGCACAAATTCCATAGGTGAGATAGGGGTAAATAAGAGAGTGATATAGGGCCAGGAGGGCTGACTGTGGAACATAGTACCGTATCTTCGATAGTATGCCTACAGTCTTGGAAATTTTCTTAGAAATTTGATGTATATGTGTATGAAATTTGAGTCTATTATCAAGGTGGATTCCTAAGAATTTTCCCTCTGTTAGTTTTGTGATAGGTGATCCATTTATCATTATGTTAAGAGGGACATCTGTAGCTCTGTTACCAAACTGAATGAAGTAGGTTTTGTCAATGTTTAGTGTAAGTTTGTTAGTCCTCATCCAGGTAGATATTTTCTGTAATTCGGTATTTACAGTATTGGCTAGCGTGACTGGGCTCGGGTGAGAGAAGACGTATGTAGTGTCATCTGCAAATAGTGTGGGTTTGAGTAATTGCGAAGCATTTGGAAGGTCATTTATGTATAGGAGAAAGAGAAGAGGGCCAAGGACACTTCCCTGTGGGACACCAACTGTAATTGGTTGTGCAGAAGAGTTTGCCCCATTTGCGTACACATATTGGCTTCTGTTGCTGAGGTAAGACTTGAGGTAGTTGAGGGAGTGCCCTCTTATACCATAGTGTGACAATTTTACGTGGAGCAAGTCATGGTCAACTGTATCAAAAGCTTTATGTAAGTCAATGAAGATCCCCAGTGGGACTTCTTTTTTCTCTATTGCAGTGTATATATGTTCTAGCATGTGTATAATAGCATCATTAGTATTTTTATTAGGCCTGAATCCAAATTGGCAGGGGTTGAGTATGTTTTGGGAGATAAGGTAGGAGTAGATTCGTTTATGAATTAATTTTTCGAAGATTTTTGAGAGAGGGTGTAAGTTGGATATTGGCCTATAGTTATTCAACTCTGTTTGGTCTCCTCCTTTGTGGATCGGGGTGACCCTTGCTATTTTGAGTACTGTAGGGAAGGTGGAGGATTCAATGGATTTGTTAAAGAGTGTTGCAATGATTGGTGATAGCACTTGTGACACTTTTTTGTATATAAGGGGTGGTAAGGTATTTAAATCTCCTGCCTTGTTTTTTAGTGCGTTGATAATAAGGGAGACTTCGTATGGGTTAGTCGGAGCTAGGAACAGTGTGTTCGGGTAGTTGCCGGTGAGGTAGTCATTTGGTGGGGTATCTGAGCTTGGGATTTTATTGGCAAGGTTTTGTCCTATAGTGGAGAAGAAATCATTGAGTCTGTTTGCTGTTTCTGTTGGTGGGAGTTGGGGTTCATCTGTTTTTGCTAATTTTATTTCGCTATTTCGTGATATCTTTTTTGTTCCCAGAATTTCTGATAGGGTTTTCCAGGTCTTTTTTATATCACCTCGTATGTTGGATAATCTGTTCTCATAATACAATTTTTTTGCCCTTCTTATCAGGCTGGTTAGGATTGACGAGTAACGTTTTGTTTGGTCTCTGGTTATGTGACCCATTCTGTACTGTTTTTCATATTGGTGTTTTGTATTTATGGATTTGAGAATGCTGGGTGTTAGCCAGGGACTGTTCAGTCTCTTTGCTGTCATCTGTTTAGTTTTTTTAGGGCAGTGCTTGTTATAGAGGTATTGGGTTTTTTTTTAGAAAATTATTAATACATTCGTCAATATCTGTATAGGTTTCTAGCTCAGTGTGCCAATCAATGTTTGCTATTGCTGTTGTGAAGTTATTAATGGCTGCCTCATTGTGAAGTCTGAAGGTGACTTTAGTAGTGTCTTGGGGTAGTTTACCAAGAGTTGTTATGAGGAAAGTAGGGTAGTGGTCTGTGGTATTATCTGTAATTATGCCTGATTTTAAAGGGGATATGGTGTTGGTCCAGATGTGGTCAAGTAGGGAAACACTAGTCTCTGTAACTCTTGTAGGTTTTGTTACTGTTGGTAGCAACATGCAGTTACTCATTGTGTTTGTGAATTCAGTAACGTGTGGGTCCTGGTCTTGCAGGAGATTTATATTGAAGTCACCTGAGAGTAGTAAGTGATCTTTGTTCATGCGTGCATCAGTTATCATACTTCCTAGATTTTGACTAAATTGGCTAATGTTTGACTGTGGAACTCTGTAGATGTTTATCAATGTGAGAGGTTTTTGTAGGTACTTTGATTTGAATTTAGCTATTATATATTCCCCATGTTCATGTGTATATGTGTAACAATGTGGCAACAGGTGCCAACTAGGCCTCAACGACTGGCGCTTTGAAATTTTGTTGTATAATTTCAGGCTTTCTCTCGCCTTCACTATATTTATGTTTGCTAATACACTGGTTATCACTTGTAGGGTTGTTCACTGACGTTGTCACTAACACTGGCTGCTTCTAGCTGCTAAAACACGCCCTAAAAGCACTAAGATTCTCGGAGCCTGGCGCTTGTGACCCACTACACTGTCCCCACCTGTGTGTGTGTGTGTGTGTGTGTGTGTGTGTGTGTGTGTGTATGTGTGTGTGTGTGTGTATGTGTGTGTGTGTGTGTGTGTGTGTGTGTGTGTGTGTGTGTGTGTGTGTGTGTGTGTGTGTGTGTGTGTGTATGTGTGTGTGGGTGTGGGTGTGTAGAGGTGTGTGTTTGTTTGGAGGGATGGGAGGGGGGCTCCTGGAGGTGATGGGAAAGTCTGGGGGAGGGAGTTCAATCCATTAGGCTTTGTTGTAGCACCAAATGGAATAGATTTTGCCTAAGGATTATTCGTGAGGAGGAGGGAGGCAGGAGTGGTTATGGAGACGCAAGGAGTGAGAGGACGACTGAAGAGAAGAAGCTGTATTTGTGAGGTAGATGTGTGATTGTGAGGACATACTGAAGTGTAGTGGTGGTTGTTAGGTCATACAGCAGCATCACTGGAGTGGTAGGGGTGAGAGCCCAATCCATCAACCAGGAACCCTGTCCTGAGCCCTGGCCGTGAGGGAACAACGACCCCCCCATCCCCCCTACACTGTCTAAAGGTAGTCTGCTGGCATGTAGGTGTAAGGCTGTAATGAGGCATTTACTGCTGTAAATGTCAATTTAACTCCTAACATGGGGTGAAAAAATGAGTTCACATTGTCTGGTCATTAAAGAAATGGCTGGTCTCGGCTTCTACCACCACGACAGGATGTGATTAGAGCTTTTAAAAGCAATTAAGTGTAGAAATAAGCAGAATGGGTTGCCGACACAAGTGCTTTCAGAAAGACATTAATAAAGACAGGAATGATACGTAAGGAAAAATGCAGATACATACACAAAAAAATGGATTTGGAGGGAATCGTGAATGAGTTAAGAAATTAAAAAAAAAGTGAATTATGCATCGACCATGATTTTGAAGCCTCAGATTTCATTATGATGAAAATAAATCAGTTAAGATAAATACTGCTGTTGGTCGTTCTTGCAGCTTCAATTTCGCTTAGTTTAGACTCGAGGTTAATGGAGAGAAATATTTATGTACAAATGAGGATTATTTAGAACCTGAAAGATTTTTCACTCGCATAATTATAAAAAATGAACAAGTAATCACGAAGATAAGCCATGTTATTTTTAACAGTTTAATATGAGCGGCATGAGATGAAATTTTAAGTCTTCATTACACATGACGATTTCCGAAGGAAAAAAAGATGTGAATGACCTATTTCCTGGGAAGAGTCCCAGGTCCCAACACCCACTTTCAACGTTATTTCTCTTCTCGTTTCAATCCTGTTCCAGCACCAGTGAACTTTTTTATAATCACCCACGTTCCCTGCCCCGATCCAGCACTCCTTCCTTCAGGACCCACAATCCACCTGTGATATTCATTTGTTTTATCTGTGGCCGGTATCGAGAGTTTTTTCTACTCTAAAAGCCTTGTCTGGGGCGTGGTTTTAATGTTGCTAGCCTGATTCATCAGGCTCTTGCTGTTGGCGGCCTGCTGACCCACATATCCGTCACAGACGGGTTGATCTGGCAAACGTAGTGATTCAGTTTCCTCTTGAAAACGGCTCCACTTCTTCCGGCAGTGGTTCTGAAATCTGCTTATAGCTGGCTGAATAATCGCGGCCCACGGATGTTGATATAGCCTTCTCTTATTGTCCCTGTGGGATCCTTCCTTTTCACAGGTTTACTTTACACTTCCTACCATATCTCTCACTCTAGGATCCTTCCATGCCCCGAGCCTCTGCCCCCTCTTCCAGCAACCTCAATCCACTGTCTATAACTGCCCCGAACCCCCATCCCCTCCTTCAGCACTCTTGAAGCAGGAGACGTCCATAGCTGAGCTGCGGAATGACTTCCAGAACTAAAAAAAAATTAACTCTCGCAGTAAACCTGAAAGCATTGAAAATATTTCCGTTTGTTGAAAATGGGTCGGAGGATCACCAGCTGCAACTGCCTGATTGACCAGCCAAGCACCAGACGAGCCTAGCCTATGGCCGGGCTCCGGGAGGATAAAAACTCTCCCAACTCGTCAAAGGTATATGAAAGAGGGGAAAAGGGGGAAAAGCAAGATAAAATATTTCGAGACAGTAAGAAATTTTCTAACGAAGCAAATAAGGAGAACAACACATTGAACAAGATAAACAACACACACTAAATAACAATAACAACACACAAAATGAGAACAATATAGTAAACGAGGAGAACAATACAGTAAATAAGAACACTAAATGAGAATAACAGAGTAAACGAGGAGAACAATACAGTAAATAAGAACACTTAATGAGAGCAATATAGTAAACGAGGAGAACAATACAGTAAATAAGAACACTTAATGAGAGCAATATAGTAAACGAGGAGAACAATACAGCAAATAAGAACACTGAGAATAACATAATAAACATCAACAGCTGGTCACACTTGTACGATAACAATTGAAAAAAATCTAGCCGAAAGAATAACTTAAAGATTTTCTTCAGAGACTGGAAGAACAAACTGGATCCAAGACGATTATAATAAGTCTTTCCTGAAGTGCGTCTCTTTTGTGACGTCAGATGCGTCAATCTGCAGACGTCACGAGCATCTCTAGATGTCGCGTGAATCTTCACACAGACATCGCATGCATCAATTTCCGGTTGTCACATACAAAAATCTTTTGATGTTGTGTACGTCGGTCTTAAAAAAATGTAATATTGCGTACATCCGTCTTAAAATATTACGTACGCCAGTCTTAAAAAACTGCATACATCAGTCTTAAAAAAAATACGTACATCTGTCTTATAATATTGCGTAAGTCAGTCTTAACATATTAAGTACATCAATCGCTAGACGAAGCTTGCATCAATCTCCGAGAAGGATCAACATAAATGTCTAGCAAAATGACAAACTTTTGATTAGCTCTACGTAACATAATTCCCCAATGTAATCCTTCCTCGTAGCCAGCGACAGCAACCGCATCCATATTTATAGCCAAGCTCCTGGGTATTGGCCTGAAGGATTCCCCTTATTGATTATCGTCTTGTAAATACGTAAGGACTCCCACACCACCTCCGATACTTCTTCCATTTCCTCCTCTTCTTCTGCTTCCTCTTCCTCCAATAATTCTTCCCTGTGATGCTGCGCCTGTTCATTCTTTTCCTCCTTCTCCTCATCATTCTCCTTTTTTCTCTTTGATCTTTGACCCCTGCTTATTTTGCTGTTATTGACATCTTATAGTCAATGACATCACAACAAATACCACGATGGTGGTGATCGTTGTGATGTCAATGATTGTGATGATTGTTGTAATTGTAGTGGTAGTCGTAAGTGTGATAAGAGAGGTTTTGTTAATGGTAGAGATAATGGTGTGTATGTTGGTACTACTGGAGGTGGTGGTAGTGAGGGTGGTAATGGGTGAGGGTGGTAATAATGACGGTGGTAATGATGCTTATGCCTGTGGGGGTGCTGATTGTGGTGGTAATGGTGGTGACGTCTTGGAGTTCGACAGCTGTTGGTGGTAAAGGTGGTGTTGTTACCGTGGTGGTGATGAGACGGAGGGGGGGGGGAAGCTTGTTGTGGGTTAAGGGGCTTGTGGTGGGTGTAATAGCAATGGCTGCAGTGGGTATGGTAAGAAAAACAGAAGTGACCAGAATAAAAATGTTCACTTCAAGTCTGATTATATTGTTTTCGTTCCTTCCCTTTGCACTTTGATAAATCCAACGTGTTTTCTACCTGGATATCCGGAGTGACGTTTCTTATCTTAACTTTTCCCTCCACTCTCTTGACTGTTATAATTATCTGATGCTCGAGGCAATTACTGTTGGTCTTCTAGTGGAAGGAAAGTTATTAAGGTTATCTTCCTTACCTTTCTTGTTGCAATAGACAAGTTCCGAACTTGGTCTAGATAACACGTCTAGTGCAAAATAAAAAGGAAATAACTCTCTCTCTCTCTCTCTCTCTCTCTCTCTCTCTCTCTCTCTCTCTCTCTCTCTCTCTCTCTCTCTCTCTCTCTCTCTCTTCTAGGTTGGAAGGAACAAAATAAATTCCCTAAAATTCTGCGGATTCAGAACTACATTTTCTAGTATAATGTTGATCACATGAACCATATACACATATACAAATATTTATTTTACCAAATAAGCCGAACTACCTTAAAAAAATTAACTCCCCCCCCTAAAAAAAAAAAACTTTTACAGAGAGTAAGATCATTTTTTTATTGACAACGACATAAAGATTTTTTTTGAACCAGAAACAAAGGACGAAGAACAGAGAGAGAGAGAAAAAAAAGGTATTGGCAACTAAATTTTTTTTCAACTAATCAGTTTATAACATTCCTTAAAAATGATCTGTAAACACAGACAGGCAGGTAACCACACACACAGTGTGTGTGTGTGTGTGTGTGTGTGTGTGTGTGTGTGTGTGTGTGTGTGTGTGTGTGTACTCACCTATTTGTGGTTGCAGGGGTCGAGTCACAGCTCCTGGCCCCGCCTCTTCGCTGATTGCTACTAAGTCCTCTCTCTCCCTGCCCCTTGAGCTTTATCATACCTCGCCTTAAAACTATGTATGGTTCCCGCCTCCACTACGTCACTTTCTAGGCTATTCCACGGCTTGACTACTCTATGACTGAAGAAATACTTCCTAACATCCCTTTGATTCATCTGAGTCTTCAACTTCCAATTGTGACCTCTTGTGTCTGTGTCCCATCTCTGGAACATCCCGGCTTTGTCCACCTTGTCTATTCCGCGCAGTATTTTATATGTCGTTATCATGTCTCCCCTGACCCTCCTGTCCTCCAGTGTCGTCAGGCCGATTTCCCTCAACCTTTCTTCGTAGGACAATCCCCGTAGCTCTGGGACTAGTCTTGTTGCAAACCTTTGCACTTTCTCTAATTTCTTGACGTGCTTGACTAGGTGTAGATTCCAAACAGGTGCTGCATACTCCAGTATGGGCCTGACGTAAATGGTATACAGAGTCTTAAACGAATCCTTACTTATGTATCGGAACGCTATCCGTAGGTTTGCCAGGCGCCCGTATGCTGCTGCAGTTATCTGATTGATGTGCGCCTCAGGAGATATGCTCGGTGTTATACTCGCCCCCAGATCTTTTTCCTTGAGTGAGGTTTGCAGTCTTTGGCCATCTAAACTATATTGTGTCTGCGGTCTTCTTTGCCCTTCCCCAATCTTCATGACTTTGCATTTGGCAGGGTTAAATTCAAGGAGCCAGTTGCTGGACCAGGCTTGTAGCCTGTCCAGGTCTCTTTGTAGTCCTGCCTGATCCTCATCCGATTTGATTCTTCTCATTAACTTCGCATCATCTGCAAACAAGGACACTTCTGAGTCTATCCCTTCCGTTATGTCGTTCACATATACCAAGAACAGCACAGGTCCTAGGACTGACCCCTGTGGAACCCCACTTGTCACAGGAGCCCACTCTGACACCTCGTCGCGTACCATGACTCGTTGTTGCCTCCCTGTCAGGTATTCTCTGATCCATTGCAGTGCCTTTCCTGTTATGTGTGCATGATCCTCTAGCTTTTGCAGTAACCTCTTGTGAGGAACTTTGTCGAAGGCCTTCTTGCAGTCCAAAAATATGTAGGCGATCCACCCCTCTCTCTCTTGTCTTACTTCTGTCACCTTGTCATAAAACTCTAGTAGGTTTGTGACACAGGCTTTTCCTTCCCTGAAACCGTGCTGGTTGTCAATTATACACTTGTTTCTTTCCAGGTGCTCCACCACTCTCCTCCTGATGATCTTCTCCATGACCTTGCATACTATACACGTTAGTGATGCAGGTCTGTAGTCTAGTGCCTCATGTCTGTCTCCCTTTTTAAAAATTGGGACTACATTTGCCGTTTTCCATACCTCAGGGAGTTGCCCAGTTTCAAATGATGTGTTGAAGATCTTTGTTAATGGCTCACACAATATCTCTGCTCCCTCTTTAAAGACCCATGGAGAGATGTTGTCTGGTCCCACCGCCTTTGAGGTGTCAAGTTCGCATAGCAGCTTCTTCGCCTCCTCCTTGGTTATATGTACCTCATCCAGCACTTGCTGGTGTGCCCCCCTGTTCTGATTTCCTGGAATCCTACTGGTTTCCACTGTAAATACCTCTTTAAATCTTGTGTTGAGCTCCTGACATACCTCTCGGTCGTTTCTTGTGAATTCCCCATCACCCTTC
Source organism: Cherax quadricarinatus (assembly GCF_038502225.1). NCBI lineage: Eukaryota > Metazoa > Arthropoda > Malacostraca > Decapoda > Parastacidae > Cherax > Cherax quadricarinatus. The sequence goes on along the minus strand of NC_091324.1, from coordinate 20,065,251 downwards.
CTCAGTCTGATTACCTGGTCCTTGACTGTTGTTTTCCTCCTGATGTGGCTGTACAACAGCTTCGGGTCAGTCTTTACTTTTGATGCTATGTCATTTTCATATTGTCTCTGAGCCTCCCTTCTTATCTGTGCATATTCGTTTCTGGCTCATCGGCTAATCTCTTTATTTTCCTGAGTTCTCTGTCTTCTGTACCTTTTCCATTCTCTAGTACACCTAGTTTTTGCCTCCCTACACCTTTGGGTGAACCAAGGACTCGTTCTGTTCTTCCCATTATTTCTGTTTCCCTTGGGAACAAACCTCTCCTCTGCCTCCTTGCATTTTGTTGCCACATAGTCCATCATTTCTTGTACTGGTTTTCCTGTCAGTTCCCTCTTCCACTGAATGTCTTGAAGGAAGTTCCTCATGCCTGAGTAGTTCCCTTTGTGTAGTTTAGTTTTTCCCAGCCTATTCCTGCTACTCTCTCCACTTGGAGCTCAACTATGTAGTCGAAGCACAGAACCACATGATCACTAGCTCCCAGGGGTCTTTCATAGATGATACCCTCGATGTCCGAACTACTCAAGGTGAATACAAGGTCCAGTCTTGCTGATTCATCCTCTCCTCTCTCTCTGGTAGTGTCTCTAACATGTTGATGCATGAGGTTTTCCAGTACCACATCCATCATCTTGGCTCTCCATGTTTCGGGACCCCCACGGGGCTCCAGGTTTTCCCAGTCAATCTCCTTTTGATTGAAATCACCCATAACTAGTAACTTTGCTCCCCCCATGTGTGCTCTCCTGGCCACCTCGGCTAGTGTGTCGATCATTGCTCTGTTGCTCTCATCATATTCTTCTCTTGGCCTCCTGCAGTTCTGTGGTGGGTTGTACATTGCTGCAATTATCACCTTATGTCCCTCAGACTGGATTGTTCCTACTAAGTAGTCCCTTTTGCCCGTGCCATCTATTCCTTCCATTTTCTCAAAATCCCACTGGTTTTTAATGAGCAGTGCAACTCCTCCTCCTCCTCTCCTCCCCTCTGTCTTTCCTGAGGATTTGATATCCGGATGGAAAGATTGAATCTGTTATTATTCTGGTGAGTTTTGTTTCTGTGAGTGCTATTATGTCTGGGGATGTCTCCTTGATTCTTTCGTGCCACTCCTCATACTTGTTTGTTATTCCATCTGCATTTGTATACCACACCTTCAACTTCTTTTCTAAGACTGTGGTCTGGGAGGTGTATTGGGGTTGGGGAAGTGGGAGACCTGGTAAGGAACTATGAGTTGTTGCTGTGGGGATGGAGTTTGTAATGTAGTGGGTGGGGGCATTGGATGTGGCATGGGTGTTTTGATTTAGAGTGTTTGGTTGCACTGGGGTTGACCTGGTTGGGAGGCTTCTATAGGAAGTTGTGAGGGAGGCTGTATTTGATCTGCTTCCTGGGTCTGGGATCTCCTGTCTGTCTTCTCCATCTCCTGTGTGTGTGTGTGTGTGTGTGTGTGTGTGTGTGTGTGTGTGTGTGTGTGTGTGTGTGTGTGTGTGTGTGTGTATGTGTGTGTATGTGTGTGTGTGTGTGTGTGCGTGTGTGTGTGTATAAACTTAGTCTTCATAAAACATCTCAAAACTTAAGTTCAGCCGCCAAAGTAGGAAATTCCAGACGTCTCTGGCAGCATCAGGCCGCCTTAAAAATAACAATAGTGAAGAGATGCACAGGTCAAAATTGTCAAGGGTTTCTGGCCCACGAAGAGTCACACCCCTGCCAAAACTGTCGCCTGAAACGCGCACAGATTTAAACGTTTCTACCCTACCTGGCTCTGCTCCAATTAATATCCCTTGCAAGAATTTTGCAAAACCCGATGAGTTTAACGGGGATGTTGAGATGTTGAAGTCCTTGATGAGTTTAACGAGGAAGATGAGACGTTAAATCCGGATGAGTTAAACGAGGATGATTAGACGTTAAAAGCTAGATGAGGTTAACGAAGATGTTGAGGTGTTAAAAGCCTTGATGAGTTTAACTAGGATGATGAGACGTTAAAAATCATATATGAATTTAACGAGAATGTTGAGATATTAAAACCCAGAGTAGTTTAACGAGGATGATGAGATGTTAAAAACCGCATGGGTGAAACGAGGATGATTAGACGTTGAAAGCTAGATGAGTTTAACGAGGATGATGATGAAATATTAAAAACCAGATAAGCTTAACGAGGATGATGATAAAATATTAAAAAACCGGATACGAGCTTAACGAGGATGATGAAACGTTAGAAACCTTAATGAGTTTAACGAGGATGATGAGGTGAACAAAACCACATGAGTTTAACGAGGATAATGAAGTATTAAAACCCAGACGAACTTAACGAGGATGCTGATAAAATCTAGAAGACAAGTTACGTTAAACGAGCTTGATAATTAGATGTTGAAGAGCTTAGGAGCTTAACGATGATAATTAAGAGGTAATGGTGAGTTTAAACGAGGATGAGATGTTGAAGAGAAGGCAGTTAACTCAACAAGGCTTATGATAGTGTAGAATAGGAGGCTAGATGTTCAACGAGGCTAGACGTTCAACGAGACTAATAGATTTAGAAGCGGAGAGGAGGAGCTTAACGAGGATGTCGATAAACAAGAGATCCTTAACGGATAAAGTGAATATAGTGATAGACAAATACATAGACAGACACAGACACGTAGATATAAATGCACAGACATACAGACAAACACAGACACATAGACGAGCATGTAGAGACATACACAGACATACACAGACACATAGACGTACATACAGAGACACAGACACAGAAAAATAGGTACACAGACATACACAAACACATAAATATACACAGACGCATAGACGCACATGCACAGACACATCTACATACACAAACACACCTACATACACGGACACATCTACATACACAGACACATAGACATACAGACATAACAGACACAGACACGTAGATACAGATGTTCTTGAACCAGTGAAATAGAGCTGTACTCATTTCGATCAAGCCTGATCATTTCCTGTTTGCCAGGCGCTTTATAACCCCTACGGATTTAGCGCTTCCCCGTGGATATAATAATAATAATAATAATAATAATAATAATAATAATAATAATAATAATAATAATAATAATAATAATCTCTTTCAATGCATTTTCGATATTTTGTGGTGAGCACCGGAAATCTGCTGGAGCAGAGACCGGAAGTGTTATAGGTTTATTGCTGATCATCAGACGGGAAGTGTTGTTGATTTCTAGACCGGAAGTGTTGTTGATCTTCCGACCGGAAGTGTTGTAGAGCTTCACACCGGAAGCGTTGTGAAGCCTCAGACCGAAAGTGCTGTGGAGCCTCACGCCGGAAATGTTGTGGAGCTTCAGACCGAAGGTGCTAGGGAGCTTGACGCCGGAAGTGTTGTGGAGCGCGAGACCGGAAGTGTGTGGGTGGAGGGAGGCAGCGGGCCGGATGCAGACACGGTGCTACTGTATTGATCCTCCTGTGACCCCTCCCACGCCCTGTGACCCCTCCCACGCCTCCAAGAGTGTAAAACTCATGGGATGTTGTCCTTGGTTAGTGAGCCAAGTTTACAAACTAGGATCATCATGGCAGTCTAATGTTTTGACGTATAGTGAATCTAGTACCTAGTTCTGCTGTGCAGTGATAACGCTCGTATTAACCTTGGTAATAGATACCGACAAAATGATTTAGAAAGATTCGTAAGATAGCTCTAGGACATATTTATTAGAAAAGCCCCAGGACCGAAATGTTTTCTAATGAATATGTTTTAGTGTTTGCACACTTGTATATCAAAACCAGTGATTATGGTGCCTGGTGTGAGTGTTACAGTTGGTGGCGGATGAAGTACCTAATTTTGGTGTGTAGGGATCATCGTACCTGGTGTGTGTGTGTCTCCTATTGCCAGTGGTTAATTGGGCTTAAAGACTGTGAACTACACGAGGGTCATTAAGACTGCATGTCACCTGTTCACTACCAGTCAAGAATACTTCAGTCCCGAAAACTGAGGATTAAACTCTCAGCGTATATACACTGAAAGATGCACATCTCTTGCAGTACACATCCCGTGAAGCGCCGTAGTAGAGAATGATATTCTAGAACAGCATAGTGAGGCTCACTATGCTAGAGGAGTCTTAGAAGTAGAAAGGCATTTGGACTACTCTAGTTACGTGAATAAATGGTTTACCAAAGCCACAAGTTGATAAACGAGACACTTGTGCATCATTTAAAGGTATCTTTATTCTGGAAACGTTTCGTCACGCAGTGGCTTCTTCAGTCCCCTTCAAGCTAAGGGACTGATAACCTCAAACACTACCTCATCTTCTGCCTTTCTCTGCACTGGACTGAACGAGCCACTGCGTGGCGAAACGTTTCTAGAATAAAGATACCCAAATGTTGCACAAGCTTCTCTAGTTACGTCAGTGAGGGTGAATAGCCACTTTTTTTTCATTAAGTCGTATAATTTGTCAGGTGATTTTTTTTTTGTCGTCCTCGTTGAAAAGCGACTGGGAAAGGTTTTAATGGGACATCTTTGCGTAAACATGATTCTCTCATTTCATTTTTTTTTTTCAACAGACTCGCCAACCCGAGTGTGTCATCACCAGAACAGATGTGAACTCTGGGTTTTTGTCTTCAACTAGAGAATAACAATTATCAAGGCTGTGTTTTGTTCCAGGACTAATTGTGTGTGTGTGTGTAGAGAGAGAGAGAGAGAGATTCACATATGCTATTCCTTTTTTTTTTTCTTTATTTTCTTGCAATTTAGAAGAGAAAGGGGAGTTAGAGTTTTCTCTCCTACTCTTCCTTTCAGAGCTTCAATTTCGTTGATGACTCGCTCTGCATTCAAGTGTCACATTCCACTTCTATGTTTGGCTATCTGTCGGGCTTTCTTGCTGTCTTGATTCGTTACAAGTGATAACACTTAAGGAATCCCGTGATTATTTTAACGATTCAAGCGGACGAAAGCACGTAAGTGTATTGTGGACTGGTGGGGAATGGGAGACAGAGATGGTAGTGAGGGTGATCAGTGTCGAGGTTGGGTGATGGCTCAGAAAAAGGTGAGAGGGTGCTACTGCTTTAGAAGGGGGAGAGGTAGGGCGCTTAAGAGTGTGTGTGAGAGATGGAGGAGATGATGTGACAAGGTATTGGAAAGTTAGTGGAGTGAATGGGTGGAAGATGGCACAGTATACAGTGGTTGGTAGAGTGACTGAGAGAAAGAAGAGTAGAAGAGAATGATGAAACGTGCGAGGGCAGTGCATGGGAGTAGAAAGAAGGTGGTTGAGGTCAAAGGAGGACGCGGAGTGCAGGTGAAAGACAGGTTTGACTTCTTCTTGGATCATCTTTGGTTAGTAATACGTTCAAAGCCCATCGACTACAAAAGGTCGCCAAGGCTGCGTATAAGAATATTTCGAGCCTTGAAGTAGTGATTAATGTAAAGTCCTCGGTGTATGTATACCTGAAAGATACACAACTCCTGAAGTATACATCCTATCCGAATCGTCTCGTGGCAGAAAACCGCTTCGAGTAAACTGTACACAATTATTTAAGAAATCTTTAATCCTTAATATAGGGAATAAAGTGAACTATAAGTATTTATATATTAAGATATATACCGCTTGCTGTATATACACTGCTGATGTCAGTACACACACACACACACACACACACACACACACACACACACACGCACACACATATATATATATATATATATATATATATATATATATATATATATTTTTTTTTTTTTATTATCACACCGGCCGATTCCCACCAAGGCAGGGTGGCCCGAAAAAGAAAAACTTTCACCATCATTCACTCCATCACTGTCTTGCCAGAAGGGTGCTTTACACTACAGTTTTTAAACTGCAACATTAACACCCCTCCTTCAGAGTGCAGGCACTGTACTTCCCATCTCCAGGACTCAAGTCCGGCCTGCCGGTTTCCCTGAATCCCTTCATAAATGTTACTTTGCTCACACTCCAACAGCACGTCAAGTATTAAAAACCATTTGTCTCCATTCACTCCTATCAAACACGCTCACGCATGCCTGCTGGAAGTCCAAGCCCCTCGCACACAAAACCTCCTTTACCCCCTCCCTCCAACCCTTCCTAGGCCGACCCCTACCCCGCCTTCCTTCCACTACAGACTGATACACTCTTGAAGTCATTCTGTTTCGCTCCATTCTCTCTACATGTCCGAACCACCTCAACATATATATCAGTAACATTGCGACTAGCCAGGGGTCGAACCCGTGTTGTTTTAGCCCGCCTCATGGTGAGCGAAAATTCACTACGCTCTAACCCACTGGACTACCCAATCCTACAAAGATCACGCACCCAGCAGAGTTAGGTGTTGTACTGTGATCCGAGGACATACGATAGTGTGGGTGCCTCAGAGCTAATTTCATTCTCTCCCGTTGTACCGTGGATCACGGATCACGGTACAACACCTAGCTCTGCTGGGTGCGTGACCTTTGTAGGACTGGATGGTCCAGTTGGTTAGAGCGTCGTGAATTTTTGCTCATCATTAGGCGGGCTAAAACAGCACGGATTTGATCCCCCGGCTAGTCGCAGTGTTGTTAGTGGTTAAATACCACTCGTTCGTGGTTACAATACTATATATATAGAGAGAGAGAGAGACTGGAACAAAACAGAATGACTTCGAGAGTGTATAAATCTGTAGTGGAGAGTAGGCGGGGTAGGGGTCGACCTAGGAAGGGTTGGAGGGAGGGGGGTAAAGGAGGTTTTGTGTGTGAGGGACTTGGACTTCCAGCAAGCGTGAGTGAGCGTATTTGATAGGAGTGAATGGAATTATTATTATTATTATAATCAAGGGGGAAGCGCTAAACCCGGAGGATTATACAGCACCTGGGGGGGGGATGTGGAAGGCATTCAGGCTTAATTCGGGGAACTGGAGCACAGATCCAATTCCCTAAATCAAGAGCCCCTCACCAACATCAAGGAACCTTCCTTGAGGGGAGGAGTGAATGGAGACAAATGGATTTTAATACTTGACGTGCTGTTGGAGTGTGAGCAATATAGCATTTATGAAGGGATTCAGGGAAACCGGCAGGCCGGACTTGAGTCCTGGAGATGGGAAGTACAGTGCCTGCACTCTGAAGGAGGGGTGTTAATGTTGCAGTTTAAAAAAAAACTGTAGTGTAAAGCACCCTTCTGGCAAGACAGTGATAGAGTGAATGATGGTGAAAGTTTTTCTTTTTCTGGCCACCCTGCCTTGGTAGGAATTGGCCGATGTGTTAATAAAATAAAATAATTATATGTATATATATATATATATATATATATATATATATATATATATATATATATATATATATATATATATATATATATATATATATATATATATATATATATATATATATATATATATATATAGAGAGAGAGAGAGAGAGAGAGACTTCCTAGTGTGTATACACTTCCCTGAATAATTTACATCCCCTCCGTACATACACAAATTGTCACTGGTGGTTTATGAGTGTTAGCTGTATTCTCACCGACACAAAGGAGTGTAAGACTGGGCCAACAAGCGGTTCGGGGCAATGAGGGGCAATGCTTGAGTTTCTGATTGGCCCGACTTGTCATTCTAGGTTTCTGATTGGGCCAGAAGGTGTGTGCATGGGTAGTCTGGCTATCTCAGAAAAATCGTATTGAAACAAGTCGCCTCCAGTTAGTTTGTGAAGTTTCTCCGTCAGTGTGAGTCGCCAGTCTCAGCTCAGTAATTTATCGACTAGAAAATAAATTACGGCGGTGTTAGGTGACACTTTAATTAATGTCGGAACTTTACAGAACTTAGAAAGGGATGTAAAAATGCGTTCGAAACGCACGTTCAAAACTTACATAAGAAACTTTACGTTAAAACGTAAACTTCAAAGCATACTTTTGAAAACATACGTAAGTAGATATACTTGTGTGTAAGTAGAACATTAAATGAAATGAGGAACACTGCAGCAGGCTTACTGGCTCATACGAAACCGGAAAAGCCTGGTGTAAGAATGAAGTTCTTTTGTCTGCTGACGTCGCTGCTAACGTCGCTGCTGACGTCACTGCTGACGTCGCTGCTGACGTCCCTGCTGACGTCCCTGCTGACGTCCCTGATGACGTTGCTGCAGGCGTCGTTGCTTGGAAGTGAAGGTAAGGAAGTCCTCACTAAAGTATACCTGAAGGATACCTAAACGATGATTTTGGGGGTCAACGCCCCCTCAGCGCTGACCCAGACCAGGCCTCTAGACCACGAAAAAAAAGTTATTTGAACAATACGTAAGTTCACTCGGCTTGTTTGTGCTTCAGAACATGTGTCGTTGTTGTAATTAGTTACTTTCTGCCTATTGTTGACAATTTAACTTAATCTAGCCAAATCTTAATTAAACTAAAGTAAGTAAATCTTACCTGATCCATCATTAACATGAAAAACATGTGCAGAGGATAGATAATTTTTTTTTTTAATTTAGAAGGACGGGATTTTGTGTGTTTGTGTTTGTGTTGTGAGCGTTGTGAATTTGTTGAGTGCGCTGTATGTTGAGTGTGTTGTAAGTGTTGAGTGTGTTGAGTTGGGTGTGTTGAGTGTTGTCTGTGTTGTGAGTGTTGTAAGTGCTGTGAGTGTTGAGTATGTTGTGTATGTTGAGTGAATTGTGAGTGTTGTGAGTGCGTTGTGTTGTGAATGTGTTAAGTGTGTATTATGTATTGTGAGTGTGTTGTGAGTGTTGTGTGTGTGTGTGTGTGTGTGTGTGTGTGTGTGTGTGTGTGTGTGTGTGTGTGTGTGTGTGTGTGTGTGTGTGTGTGTGTTTGCAAGAGAAGGCTCCATTTCAGTCCTCCCCTTCCGTCATCCTGCACCTAGGATCCGAGTCACCCATTATACACTCACGTAGATGACTACACTTGCCAGGCCTCCTAGTGGCACTAGTGGCACTAGTGCCACTAGTGGCACTCTTCTCCGGCTGTCATCTTCAAAATTAACAACACAAATGTAAATTTGTTGCCAGGGAAAAAAAACCTCTTGATTTTTTTTTCTACCTGGAAATGCGAAATACGTGTGCAACAGTTAAGTATCTTTACATTTTCAGTTGAGTACATAAGAAGTAGCAGACTCACGAAATCGTAATGACACGATTGCAAACAAACCATACCACGGGCGGGATTTGAACCCGCGGTCAGAGAGTCTCAAAACTCCAGACCGTCGCGTTAGCCACTAGACCAGCTAGCCA
>NC_091324.1:20018540-20048540 GCF_038502225.1 Cherax quadricarinatus | reverse complement strand
CACCCTAAATAAGAACAAGTGGGTCCAACCGGAAGCTGTTTTGAAACTTAGATAGGGCATAGAGATGTTAGGGAGTATTCCTTCAGCTTTAGAGTTGTCAGAAGTTGAACTGTCTGAAGAATGAGGTGGTAAAGGCGGGCTCCATACACAGCTCTAAGAAGAGGTGCGATAGCACTCCTGGAGCCAGGAGAGATTGGACGTAGTAGCGGCCAGGAGCTGTGACTGAACCCTTGCAACCACATATCGGTAAGTACACACACTCAAACACAAACACTTACATCCCACACACACACACACACACACACACACACACACACATACTACACACACACACACACTAACTAATGGAAATGATCAAAGCATTGATAGGCGGGAAGAAAAAAGGGAATTCATTTCAGAAGTTATTGTTAGATGAGAGAAGGGAGTTAACTTTTAATTGATAAGAGCAAGCCAGAGTGATACAGTAAAAATGTGACCACTCTTACTGAAGGCGCTACTGAGGGGTCGTGGGGTCACTGGTGGGTCGTAAATACTGGTGGGTCAGAGGGGGGTCCGTGTGGTTGGGGTCGCAGCTCAGAGCTAATTTACGGAGGAGTATTGAGAGTGGGAGAACCAGCAGCAATGTTGAAGTGCAACGTGTGGGTCAGTGAGTGGGAGGAGGGCACCACCCCACTCCAACTCTGCACCTACCTCTCTCACTCTTTCCAGTACATACCTCCCACTCATCTACTCCCACCACACCTCCCACTCACCCTCCCACTCACCCCCTCCCACTCACCCCTCCCACTCACCTCCCACTCACTCCTCCCACTCACACCCTCCCACCACCTCCCACTCACACCTTCCACTCACACCTTCCACTCACACCTTCCACTCACACTTCCTGACAATGGGAGTCAGAAGGCTGGCAGTGTGAAGGTCGTGATCTCATCTCAGTTGGTTAACCTGGAGTGATATTGTGATCTCACTGGCTGGGTTGTTTGGTGATGGTTGACTGTTACAAGAATACGCTGGTGTACCGTCACTCGTGATTCATCTCGTTATAACGCAGTGCACCTGATAGGAGGTCAGCGGTGCATTGTCTGGGGTGGTGGTGTTGCTGCTAGTGGTGGTGATGCTGGTGGTGGTGGAGGTGCTGCTGCTGCTGCTGCTGGAGGCGCTGTAGCTACTGTATTATTTTACTTCTTTCTCCTGCTGCTGCTTCTATATTTCTTCTTCTGCGGCTGCTGCTGCTTCTGCGGCTTCTTCTACTTCTGCTGATTCCTTCTTTCTGCTTCTTTCTTTCCCCTTCTTCCTTCTTTCTCATATTTCTTCAGTCTTCCTCCCTTCATTCACTTGCTCCACCAACCACACTCGTCCAAGAAGCCGCCTTCAATCTTCACCCAGAGAACTAACGCTACACTTCCTTACCATGTATCGAGTCTATTGACCTCCCATTTCTTTACCCACCCCCCACCACCCCAGGCGATTTATGATCCATACAGATTTACCGCTCCCCCATAAGTGTAATTAAACGCCCACAACTGTTTCTCCCACAATTAACCTTTCGACATCACTCCGCACGTGTTGCTCGCTGCAAACTCGCGTATGTTGACATTTTATTGTGGTAACGTTACGCTCTCAAGGAGCATTGTCAAGGACAAAGCTCCTGGAGAGCGAAACGTTGACACAGTGAAATGTTACATTAGTTGTATTTTTGTCCCTTTACCTGTTAGGTACAAAGACACAGATGCGATGTTTAGATTGCAAACATAAAGTAATATTTAGAATGTTAACATAAAAGAATATTTAGAATGTTAACATAAAGTAATTTTTAGAATGTTAACATAAAGTAATATTTAGAATGTTAACATAAAGTAATATTTAGAATGTTAACATAAAGTAATATTTAGAATGTTAACATAAAGTAATATTTAGAATGTTAACATAAAGTAATATTTAGAATGTTAACATAAAAGAATATTTAGAATGTTAACATAAAGTAATATTTAGAATGTTAACATAAAGTAATATTTAGAATGTTAACATAAAGTAATATTTAGAATGTTAACATAAAGTAATATTTAGAATGTTAACACGAAATTTGCACAATTCTGATTTTTTCCTAATTATATGACAAAATTTAGTTTTACTTGTGAGATCTGGACCCATCGTGACCTCCAGGGACTCCGGGGACCTCCGGGGATCTCCGGGGACCTCCGGGGATCTCCGGGGACCTCTGGGGATCTCCGGGGATCTCCAGGGATCGAACCCTCGCCAATTTGAAAGGTCGCTACTTTTCGTTAAGATTCTGACAGAGATATAAAACAAGAAACTTAAACTTCTCATAGAAAACTTAAAAACTCGATTGGCTACTCATTAATTCGTGAATTTTCAATACACAACTTTGCAAGTCTCTTAATGTTTCGTTATTTTTGATCGCCTAAATGTCCATACATTTACATATACTATATATTTTTTTATAACTTTTGTTGTCCAATTTAATCGATTTTTTTTTTCAATTTTTCTCTTGAGGATATTTTTTTTTATTAAAAGTTGACAATGTGTCTTAATGTTCACTTTTTTTTTTTTTTTTACCTTTTAAAGACTTCGGCAATTTGTGAATTTCGTATGTAACCTTGTTGATGTTTTACTCGGTGAAGCTATCTTTATTGACACGCAGTGTGTGTGTACTCGCCTAATTGTACTCGCCTAATTGTATTCGCCTAATTGTATTCGCCTAATTGTACTCGCCTAATTGTACTCGCCTAATTGTGGTTGCAGGGGTCGAGACTCAGCTTCTGGCTCCGCCTCTTCACTGATCGCTACTGGGTCCTCTCTCGCTCTGCTTCCTGAGTTTTGTCATACCTCTTCTTAAAACTGTGTATGGTTCCTGCCTCCACTACGTCACTTGCTAGGCTATTCCACTTCCTGACGACTCTATGACTGAAGAAATATTTTCTAACGTCCCTGTGACTCGTTTGAGTCTTCAGCTTCCAGTTGTGACCCCTTGTTTCTGTGTCCCTTATCTGGAATATCCTAACTCTGTCCACCTTGTCTATTCCCCGCAGTATCTTGTATGTCGTTATCATGTCTCCCCTGACCCTTCTGTCCTCCAGTGTCGTCAGTCCGATTTCCCTCAACCTTTCCTCGTACGACATTCCCCTGAGCTCTGGAACTAGCCTTGTTGCAAACCTTTGTATTTTCTCTAACTTCTTGACGTGCTTGACCAGGTGTGGGTTCCAGACTGGTGTTGCATACTCCAGTATGGGCCTAACATACACAGTGTACAGTGTCTTGAACGATTCCTTATTAAGGTATCGGAACGCTGTTCTCATGTTTGCCAGGCCCCCGTATGCTGCAGCAGTTACTTGGTTGATGTGTGCCTCCGGTGACGTGCTCGGTGTTATGGTCACCCCAAGGTCTTTCTCCCTGAGTGAGGTCTGTAGTCTTTGTCCACCTAGTCTATACTCTGTCTGCGGTCTTCTATGCCCCTCCCCAATCTTCATGACTTTGCATTTGGCAGGGTTGAATTCGAGAAGCCAGTTTCTGGACCACGTGTCCAGCCTGTCCAGGTCTCTTTGCAGTCCTGCCTCATCCTCATCCGATTTAATTCTTCTCATCAGCTTCACATCATCTGCGAATAGGGACACTTCAGAGTCTATTCCTTCCATCATGTCGTTCGCATATCAAAAATAGCACTGGTCCTAGAACTGACCCCTGTGGGATCCCTCTCGTCACAGGCGCCCACTGTGATACCTCTTCACGTACCATGACTCGTTGTTGCCTCCCTGTCAGGTATTCCCTGATCCATTGCAGTGCCCTCCCTGTTATATGCGCCTGATCCTCCAGCTTCTGCACTAATCTCTTGTGAGGAACTGTGTCAAAGGCCTTCCTGCAGTCCAGGAAAATGTGTGTGTGGTTATAGCTATCTTTATTGACACGCAATGTGTGTGTACTCACCTAATTGTACTCACCTAGTTGAGGTTGCAGGGGTCGAGTCCAAGCTCCTGGCCCCGCCTCTTCACTGGTCGCCACTAGGTCACTCTCCCTGAACCATGAGCTTTATCGTACCTCTGCTTAAAGCTATGTATGGATCCTGCCTCCACTACATCTCTTCCCAAACTATTCTACTTCCTGACTACTCTGTGGCTGAAGAAATACTTCCTAACATCCCTGTGATTCATCTGTGTCTTCAGCTTCCAACTGTGTCCCCTTGTTGCTGTGTCCAGTCACTGGAACATCCTGTCTTTGTCCACCTTGTCGATTCCTATCAGTATTTTATATGTCGTTATTATGTCCTCCCTATCTCTCCTGTCGTCCAGTGTCGTCAGGTCGATTTCCCTTAATCTGTACTCACCTAGTTGAGGTTGCAGGGGTCGAGTCCAAGCGGTGTGTGTGTGTGTATGTGTGTGTGTAAAGGGTTACGATAATTTTCCATCACAAACGCTAAAGGTGGCACCATGGGGAGGGGGGCGAGCGGAATGGCCTTGGGGAGGTTTCGGCCCCCCTAAATAAAAACGGTAATAGTAATAATTCTGATACTTCAGAACAGGTCTCTTAGCACCCCCTCCCCCTCCCTTTTCCATCTTCCAACCTGATAGCCATCTGCCCCAGTATACAGATTCTGACCATCACACAGGTGTGTATGTTACAGTCACTTACCCTTAGTTCAGTTTACTCACCATGCAGCCCACACCCTTTAAGTATCATGGTAATTTAATGGATATACAGCTGTAATGTTAGATGCAGCTATAGATCTCTCCGTCAAAAACGAATATGCAACCTATTGTATAATGTTACATGTAAGCAAAAGGAATTAGCATTAATGGAAACAAAATCAGTAATGATAATCTGCTTTTATCATAGCTGTTGTGAGTGCAGAGTTGCCACCGGAAAGGGGGGCAGCGCTAGGTTTATCTTATTACATTGTCAATTAGCGCTTCGCGAAAGACGGATTAATGAGAGATTGACGGAAGCTGCGATGAAGGAACTCCGGTGTCCCCAGCTGGTGTCATCCCCAGTTGGTGTCATTCCAGGCTGGTGTCAAACACTGTTCCCTAGCCTGTGGAATCAATGGTTTCCAGCTGGTGTCATTCCTGGTCTCAGCTTGTTTTATCTCAGTTGATGTCGTCCCTGGTTCCCAGCTGGTGTTATATAAGCTGGTGTCATTCCCAGTTGGTGTTATACATTGGCTTCTAGCCTGTGGCATCCATGGTTCCCAGCTAGTGTCATCTCCACAACTAGTGACATGACTAGCTGGTGTCATCCAGGTTGTTCCCAGCTGGTGTCACCAGGGTGTTCCCAGCTGGTGTCACCAGGGCGTTCCCAGCTGGTGTCACCAGGGTGTTCCCAGCTGGTGTCACCAGGGTGTTCCCAGCTGGTGTCACCAGGGTGTTCCCAGCTGGTGTCACCAGGGCGTTCCCAGCTGGTGTCACCAGGGTGTTCCCAGCTGGTGTCACCAAGGTGTTCACAGCTGGTGTCACCAGGGTGTTCCCAGCTGGTGTCACCAGGGTGTTCCCAGCTGGTGTCACCAGGGTGTTCCCAGCTGGTGTCACCAGGGTGTTCCCAGCTGGTGTCACCAGGGTGTTCCCAGCTGGTGTCACCAGGGTGTTCCCAGCTGGTGTCACCAGGGTGTTCCCAGCTGGTGTCACCAGGGTGTTCCCAGCTGTTGTCACCAGGGTGCTCCCAGCTGGTGTCACCAGGGTGCTCCCAGCTGGTGTCACCAGGGTGCTCCCAGCTGGTATCATCCAGGGTGTTCCCAGCTGGTCCCATCCCCTTTAACAGAGGTACACTGGACCAGGTGGGTTGGGGCGGGGTCCTGTGCCTGCTGCTGGCCGCCACACTAGGTGTGCGTAACGGGGAGGCATTCACCCCCACACCCACGCCCATACACCCACGTACGCACCTACGCCACCGCACACCCACCCACACACAAAAAGTGACCGAAGAAATCTCAAAGCTGGACGCATGGTAGGGTAAACGAAAAACATATTGGCCGGTTTCAACGCTAGCCAGCACATACGCACGCACACACATTCACACGAAAAGGCAAAGGTCACACCTCCGGGCAAGGGTAGAAATATGAGCAACTTTCCTGACACCTACTTTACTTCTTCAACTAGCAGTAGATAGATTAAGTAGGTAGGATCCTAGATATTAGTCAGTTGTTGTGGGTCGCGTTCTGCTGACAAAACGTTTAGACACAAACACTGTTGCCCCACACAGAAACGTAAACTAACTACATTTATATACTATAAGACAACCATAAGACAATACGAGATATCATGAGTTTCAAAACAATATCGAAAAAAATGAATCCACGCTGGTCGATTGTAAACTGTAAGACGGAGCCAGCGGCTCGGGAACTACAACTTGACAAGTACACTTTCTTTCATGTTTATATCATGGTGGTATCCATCCCGATTTAGTAACAGAAATCGCCTTTGTTGACATGATCGCGAGCAATATATATAATATATATATATATATATATATATATATATATATATATATATATATATATATATATATATATATATATATATTATATATATATATATATATATATATATATATATATATATATATATATATATATATATATATATATATATATATATATATATATATATATATATATAATATATATATATGTATATATATATATATATATACATATATGTCGTGCCGAATATGTAAAACTGGTCAATTAGCAAGAACTCGTTTAAAATTAAGTCGTTTCTAAAATTTTCTCTTATCAAAAATTATCATTAATAATAATGCAAAAATTTTTAATTTTGCTCCAAAAGAATCTTAGAAAACTTACCTAACCTTATTATAACAAAAACAATTTATTTGAGCCTAACTTAACTAAATATATTTTAGATTTGTTTACAATAATTTAATACTAAACAAACATAGTGAAATATATTTTTTCGGAATCAGAATGATTTTGGCGAAATTACTGCATACACAAATTTTCACTTGTCCTATATGGCAAGATGAGCGTTGCTATTTAAGCCAAGATCGCAAGTTCTGCCTATTCGGCACGACATTATATATATATATATATATATATATATATATATATATATATATATATATATATAGATATATATATATATATATATAACTGCATTAATAATTATTTATTCACTCTTGTCTATAGGTTTTTACGTCGAAATGGTTTTTTCCCCTTTGTTTACCTTGTCTCGACGAGGAACGGAACATATAACTTGAGTCGGCATGGATACTACTGCATTTCTCCTCCGTTCTTGCTTTCTTATATTATCGGTAGACCTGCTTTTAAGAACGCACCTGATTCGTTTGAGTATATAAGGTCTTCCTTCCAACTAGTTTAGTATCATCTCGCAAGTCTAAAAAGGGTACAAGGGATGCAACATGCATACAAAGGTCAATTGAGGTAAATCAGGGCGGGAGCTAGGAAAAATCCAGGAAAGAAAATAGGCGAGGAAAATAGTAACTTCAGGGCGAATGCAGCTATACAATAACAACCTATTTTCTTTGGCTTTGCAATATATTGTAAGGGAGTCATGAAGCAATCTTAAACGACCCGAGGATTTTACTCATACACATGCAATATGTTCTGTATGAAAAATCGAAGCAGCTTTCCAGTTAATACGTCGGTTATGGCTTGTGACATGCATGAAATTATGTTCAGCAGAAAGCACCTAAGATTTGTGCAACGGGCCAACACCGAAAATACCGCCAAAAGTGCGCATTCAGAATATGTTGAACGGGATGTTCTGTACTCGGAGCCAATTTTACGCTACCAGACCTCTGTGTGTATATTTTTGCTCTAAAGTTTGTTCATCTCTCTCTCTACAGGTGAGTGGCAGCGCTGGGGATGGTTTCTGGCAACGTGATGGGAATGGACAGTGAAGGTTGCCGGTGGTCTCGCTGGCAAGGGAGGGACGCCTTCCAGGTACGTACTCTCCCGACGAGGTAGGAACCTGAGAGAAAATTGGACGAGAAAAGATGTAGCGAAGCGACTTTGGAAGTTAAATATGACATGAATAGTCAGGTAAGGAGAGATGTGCTTGATGGCTTACTTTCTCTCCCTTCGCTTTCTGTTTCTCTCCCTTCAGTTCATTTTTCTCTCCCTTCTGTTTCTTTCTCTCCCCCTGTTCCATTCTCTCTATTCTGTTTTTCTGTCTCCCTTTTGTTTCTCTCCCCATTTTGTGTCTTCTTTTCTGTTTTCTCTATTATCTCACTTCTGTTTTTCCTCCCTTTCTTCCCCCCCCCTCTCTCTCTCTTTATCCAGTTGAGCATCTCTTAAATAATTTTTCTCCTATGATTTATCTCAGTCCTCCTTAAAGCTGAGATTTTTCCTTCCTCAGTTTCGAAAATTTTGAATGATTTCCCAAAGGGTGACCGAGTTACCTCCTCAGACTCCCCCTTTGCTCTTCTTGATCCTTTAGGATCAGATTTTGTTGCTTGTGCATTTGCGTTTTCATGTGACAGTCCCTCCTGGTCATATAAGGTTCTCAGCTTCCGCTACTTTTCGTTTTTTTTTTTTTACATCCTATCCTAGGGCATAAAAATATGATATTTCGTGTTTTGAGTGAGGGTTGGAAAGCCTTAAATATCCCATGGTATTATTGAAGCGGTGGAGCAGTAAGGCAACAGACGGCCTCTGTCCAATAACACACAACTCAAAGGAAAGGGTCATTATATCAGCAAGAATGCGCCGGGAGAAATTTTTCCCAGTTATTCTGATAAACAAAATATTAGCAGCACCACTCTGGTTAATGGCCAGCGCTCGCCGTCGTGAGTTTAATGTAAATCGTAGGAAGGTGGAAGGGAAGCAACTTCTGCTTTCCTTAGCTGCCGTTGCTGCAAGGTGTACCTACTCAACCCATAGGTTGACTATGTCCTCACCACCTTGTTGAAGTCTCCCAGCTCTGAATTTTCTCGTTACTCCTGGTATGCATCTAATTCTATGTGATGGACTTCGACGCGGAAGACAGAGCTAACCATTATTGCCATAATGCAACTATCACATAAAATATCGTAGCACCACATAGCAGGTATTAACATAAAATGGTTCATACAGAATTTTGTATACACGCGCTGCGAGTGTATATAAACTAGTTGACAAAGAAAACATGGCTTGAAAGAGACCTCTAGATGTTCAGACTCTGGGATATGTCTACTATAGGGTTCATGTTAGTGCATATTGATACACAAGCAAATTTACAGTTTCGTCTAGGCTTTATGTGCAGCTGACCCTGGAACACACAGCCTGTTTGCCAGGCCTTTCCATTAAATTAGGGTTTTTCATAATTACTGAGATTTTGAGTAGATGCCTTGGATAAAATTTTCATGTTAACAATTTAATATATATTTGTTTTTGACTGATATGGGTCATTTTAACTTAGGGTAAGGTATATGTTGCGTTGTGTTTTTCTTATGCAATTCAATCTTCGGTGATTCTATGTAGGCTCATGAAATTGTAATGACGTGATTGTAAACATATTGCCTGCCAAGGGTTCGAGTCCCACCTGTACTGTGATTAATCTAGGTTCATTCTTGCTTTCTGTTTTCAAGAGAGTTGAGCGATATCATTGGTCAAGGCGTCTTCAACTCTAACAGTTTCCTTCCATCAGATTTTTGTGATTATGATGAGGGAATTATCATGGTGGGAATGATATTGAAAACCAAATTATTACCACTGTGAGGCGAGAGTGTGTGAGGTAAGGGTGTGTGAGACGAGGGCGTGTGAGGTAAGGGTGTGTGAGACGAGGGTGTGTGAGACAAGGATGAGACGAGGGTGTGTGAGACGAGGGTGTGTGAGACGAGGGTGTGTGAGACGAGGGTGTGTGAGACGAGGGCATGTGAGGTGATGGCGTGTGAAGTGAGGGTATACACACTGCTGGTCATATTTATGCTTCTTCCAATATTTTATTTCTTACCAGTTAGAGCACCAGACTGTGTACTTGCCACGCTACTGTGTGTGTTGGGGGGGGGGGGTGCTCATCACACCAAATTGTACGCACCTAATTGTGGTTGCAAGGTCAAGCCTCTGGCTGTGCGAGTTCTATCATACATATTCTTAAAGCTATGTATGGATTCAATTCCTGGCCGCTCTAAGACTAAAGAAGTATTTCCTATCATCCCCGTGACTCATCTGTGCTTCGATCTCATGTACCTGATATCAGCCTTTCGACTCTCCCTGTCCACCATGTCAATTCCTCTTGAGTATTTTGTACGTCGTAATCATGTCACCTCTGTCCTTCTGTCCTCCAGTGTCGTCAGGTTCAGTGCCTCTAGCTTCTTCTCATAAGTCATACCCCTTTTTGCAAAGCTTTGCACTTTTTCCCGCTTCTTTACATTCTTAACTAGATGAGGGTTCCGTAATGGCTTTGCATACTCAGTGTTTAAGGTCATGAATGTCTGTTCAAATTCCTGAAAGCTACTCTTAAATTTGCTAGTCTTACTTTTGCTGCAGAGGTTATTCAGTTGATGTGAGCCCTTGGCAAAGTGGAGGAACTTCTCCTTCTGGGAGAAGAACCATCTCGGGGTGAGTACAGTTCCGCAGTCTTTGTTCCTAGAGTCAGTACACCGTTTCCAGACATTTTTACCCTCTGATTTTCAAAACCTTGTATTTGCTGGGGTTAAATTCCAGTAGCCGCTTGTCAGAACTATCCAGCAGCTTGGTCCACTTCACTTGCCAGGAGTTCAAACCTCACCCATACCATGGTTTGTTTGTAATTTTGTTATTAAGATTTCGTGAGTCATTTGTAGGCTTTCCTGGTTTACTTCTGTTGATGGCCAGGGGCATTGAGGCTAATTTAACTATTTCTCTATTTGCCAGAATGTGCGATTAGATTCAAAGTCATCATTAAACTTAATGACCTGACTGGTTACTCTGATTCGTAAATTTTCACCAGTTTCGTATTCAGAATGGCCTCTTGCTCTCCTTGCTTCATGTGGCAAAAATTCTTGTTTTCGCAGCTCTTTCGTATGACTTAGTATGGTATTATGTCTCCTACTCTTTTCCTGCCATCATCTATTATGAGCACCTCGAATGTTTTTATCCTTTCACAGTAGCTCAAATCTTTTAACTTTGATAGCCATTTTGAAGCAGCTCTTCTTGGGACATTTTCTTAAATATGAGGAGAGGGGGGTGCCAGGTGCGCCGGGGGTGCCAGGTGCGCCGGGGGTGCCAGGTGTGTCCGGGGTGTCAGGTGTGTCCGGGGTGCCAGGTGTGTCCGGGGTGTCAGGTGTGGACACCTCACAACCGCTGCATATTCCATCTTTGGTCTATTATATATTACAAATAACTTCCTTAGTGTTACTCCATCAATATATCTGACAGCTGTTTTAAAATTCGCTGGAGTAGGATACGAATATATCTCAGTTTTATCTTAATTCATCTTCTGATAACTGTTTTGTTAATAATGGCTTCTAGATCACAGATATTTTAGAGATTTTGCTAAACAATCTAAATTCTTCATGTGGGCTGATTTCGCCTTCTCTTATTTTCATTACATGGTATTTATCGACATTAAATTCCATTATTTATCATTCCATGTGCTAAATTTAACAAGATAATCTTTTAAAGATTTACAGGCAGTTTTTCTCATTTATTTTGCATGAATTTTTTGCATTGTCCTCAGACATATTCATGAAATCATTTAATCCTCTGGTAAATTATTTGAATAAATTAAAAACGTTGTGTGTTTGTGTTTGTGTGTCCTGGTTGCAGAAGGTTCTCTGTGCGTGTCTTACTCTCGTTTCCCCGAGCCATTACATGTCTTTGCTTCTGCAAACTTCAGCTGCAGAAGCTTTCTCCTGGAGCTTAGACACCGTTGGCAGACTGATGGAGGAACACCATTGGCAGACTGATGGAGGAACACCATTGGCAGACTGATGGAGGAACACCATTGGCAGACTGATGGAGGAACACCATTGGCAGACTGATGGAGGAACACCATTGGCAGGCTGATGGAGGAACACCATTCGCAGGCTGATGGACGGGTACTGCTGGCAGACTGACGGTGGGGCACTATTGACAGACTGATAGAGGGACGCTGTTGACTGACGGAACACTATTGGAGGGACAGGATGCTATAGGTCCGTGGTGTGTAGGAGCAGAATTAAATTTTTCTGGAGTGATCAGGGATAATAAAAAAGTGTAGCAAAGAACAAATGTTGACCAAAGAAAGATTTTTTTAACGAAAAGTTTGGAGGTGGAGAGTTTGGAGAAGGTGGAGAGTAGGCTTGCGTCTGACAGCGCGGAGCATGCAAAGAGAGAAGTCTACCCATCAACCTTTCATCCACCTACCTACCCAGAGTCTACCTGGAGGGTATTCCGGGGATCAACGCCCCCACGACCCGGTCCATGACCAGGCCTCCCGGTGGATCAAGGCCTGATCAACTAGGCTGTTACTGCTGGCCGCACGTAGTTCAGCGTACGAACCAAAGCCCGGCTGATCCGGCACTGATCCAGCTTCCTCTTCCGATACATTGTCTAACAAAACACAATCATTGCCCATATGATCATAACTCACATACTTATTTATCGTTTTTCTTTAAATATTGCAACTAGAAGGTCTAGAACCAGAACGCAGGGGCGATGGCCTCCGAAAGAGACTAGAGATAACCCTCAGGTATAATCTACTGTTATACCTCTTTCGTTACCTGATTATACGAGTAGGTTCCCGTTTTTATTTACCCCTGACACTCTAAATTTAGTTGTACCCTCTACAATAAACTCACTTTAACATTTAGACTATCCACAGTTATTATGCTCTCACGTGAATCAAAACTCCATAAACGCTCACTGAAGATCTCAAATATACAAGGATCATTCCACAAGCTTTGGAAACTGTTATTGACTAAACTATTGTAAATGTGAAAAATTCGGAATATATATTTCGCCGTGAAAATGAGATTCAGGGTGTGTGTGTGTGTGTGTGTGTGTGTGTGTGTGTGTGTGTGTGTGTGTGTGGCGATTTGTAAGTAAATATTGACATCGTGAGAGAAGGGAATGGGATCATGTTGCAATAACGTATCTTGAGGGGAAAGATCTAAGGGTGCTTCGCAGAGGAAGTTTTGCAAGACTTTAATCTTGGGTCCATTACGTGAGACCAGCGAGGAGAGTGGGGCTGTAACCACGAAGATCCTGAGCGTTGTGTTCCCCTCACAGCTCTTGTTGGTGTGTTCCATAATTTCTTTACATTGTACTTATAAGGGTTGATTTTAAATAATCATTCTGGCAACCGCCCCGGGAGGTACTACCATCCTGCCAAGTGAGTGTAAAATGAAAGCCTGTAATTGTTTTACATGATGGTAGGATTACTGGTGTCATTTTTTCTGTCATAATCATGCAAGATTTCAGGTACGTCTTGCTACTTCTACTTACACTTAGGTCACACCACACATACATGTACAAGCATATATATACACACCCCTCTGGGTTTTCTGCTATTTTCTTTCTAGTTCTTGTTTATTTCCTCTTATCTCCATGGGAAAGTGGAACAGAATTCTTCCTCCGTAAGCCATGAGTGTTGTAAGAGGCGACTAAAATGCCGGGGGCAAGGGGCTAGTAACCCCTTCTCTTGCATAAATTAGTAATTTTAAAAAGAGAAATTTTCGTTTTTCTTTTTGGGCCACCCTGCCTCGGTGGGATACGTCCGGTTTGTTGAAATTATATTATATATATATATATATATATATATATATATATATATATATATATATATATATATATATATATATATATATATTTTATATATATATATATATATATATATATATTTTATATATATATATTTTATATATATATATATATATATATATATATATATATATATATATATATATATATATATATATATATATATATTATATATTTTATATATATATATATTTTATATATATATATATTATATATATATTTTATATATATATATATATATATATATATATATATATATATATATATATATATATATATATATATATATATATATATATATATATATATAATGAGTTTAGTAATATAATTGCTGTAGCAAAGCTAATATGCTGATGTCCAAAATAAGAAACGACTTGGACAAAAATAGTGAGAAAACTGTATATACTCCAGCTTCAGTCAGAGACTCAGCTCTGATCTGACTGAGGGCAAGTATGTGCATACTGTATATCTCTTACCAGTGTTAAATATTTCCCCTGCATGTGGTTTCTCACTTAGGTATCTATCCGTTGTATCACAGTTTGGGTTCGAGAAAGACTTGTCCTGTATGGGCTAGTAGGTTTCCTGCAGTGTTCCTTCCTTCTTATGTTCTTAAGCGATATGTCTAATTGTTGAACACCATCAGTGGGAAGATCGCCTACTAATTTGCAGTATACAGTATCAACAGAATAACATTACTGCTAGCAAACTTTTAATTAAGGTATATTCCGGAGGTAGTGTAGTCGGGTAATGATCGCCTCTCTAACAGCAGCTCATTCTCTAACTTATACAACGTACGAGAGGACAACAACGCTGAAGTTCGAACGAAACTCGGTATGCCCTGAACTACCAGAATGCAGTAGCCCGTTCGTGATTTCGTTATTTACTAGCTATCCATGTTCTCTCTCTCAGCAGTTGTCGTTGTCCTCGTTGTGTCGCGGTGTAGCAACAGCCTCTGGTAGGTTTAATTTATGTTAACCAAATGTAACCTAACCTAACGTAACCCAACCTAATCTGACCAAGCCTAATATAGACAACCAAAATAGATTTTTGTTAATAGAGGTTTAGATCGTTCTTGTTCAACTTCATCTCCTTCACAGGTATAGATCTCGTTCATTCTTTGTCGAGTACAAGCATCAGAGTCGGCAAATTTCGAGTCTTCGAGCATTCGATATGCAGGTTCCCCTGAAGTGGAGAATAAGTCAGATGGTTTTGAGTTCATTCAATAATGGGCAGAGGTCCCGTCACTCCGCCTCACGGGTGTGAGTTGATGGTGTTGGTGATGTTGCTAGTGATGCTGGCGCAGTGCTTGGTTCTCCCTCCCTCTCTCTCTCTCTCTCTCTCTCTCTCTCTCTCTCTCTCTCTCTCTCTCTCTCTCTCTCTCTCTCTCTCTCTCTCTCTCTTTCTCTCTCCCATTATTCGCCTCTCCAGATCAAACGTGTCTTATCATCCTTAGAGCATTTTATGGAAGAATTATTTTCTTGTTTTATCACTGATCAAGGGCACTGTCATCTTCCCGCAGCTGGTTCATTTAGCTCCACCTGGGATAGGTGGTGACGGGACAGGCGCCGAGTTCAGGGATAGGTGACGGGGCAGGCATTCGTTTGGAGTTATTATTCGCCGGTCAACGATATTCGTTTACACGTGTTTGGTAAACATCGTTGTGGCCATGGCCTGGGTCAGGGGCGGATCTACTGTGAAACTAATGAAGCTTAAGCTTCAGGGCCCCTAATCCCACAAGGGCCCCAGAAGCCACTTTACTCCACATTGCTTAAAATTTTTTTATACATTGTGTGAGAAGGGGTTACGAAGGGGCCCCTACAACAGCTCAGGCTTCAGAGACCCGGAAATGTAGATCTGCCACTGGCCTAGGTTACGGAGATTCGTGGCCATGGCCTCAGTATGGAGACGTGGCCTTGAGGCAGCAACGTGCTATGAATTCCATTAGTGGACTCACTCATGAAAAGTTTACTCAGTCTTGAGTTTCGTATTTCAGAGCTTATTTTGATATCCTCTTTGATTTCATAGTCTGCAGTATCAAATTTCTTTAGATATCCCAAAACTGATTTTCTCTTTACTTTAAATTTTCAAGGTTCTTCTTTGATTGGCAGTCCTCTCACCTTAGCCACTGGTCTCCTCTCTTTTTTTCCTCTTGATTTCTCAAGTGATATTCTTGCTTGTCTATATTACCAAGCACACAATATATTTTTTTTTAATATTACCAACCGATTCTTTAATGTTTTTTTTTCCTGCTTCTCTGGTTTTGGTTGGCACTTGTTTTGGTTGCTATGTCGTTCAGTAATTACCTCTCTAACTCCTGAATTTTGACGTAATTATTCCTGAATCTCCTGCTAAACACTGTTTTCTTAGCTAGTAATGAACCTACAGCGTCTCTCCTACGCCTCCGGTTGGCTTATTTGCATATCTTCTTAAACCGAGGTCTCTTATTTTACTTATCACAATCTTCTTTCCCGGTAAGATGAAATTCTCATTGGAAACCAAGAAATTCTGAGCCAGGATTTTTGTCATAGTCTGTGGGGCCAGATCATCTAGCGGATCAACTTTGTAGGGCACCTAGGAGGGATACCTAGCTCCGGGTGGCCAGATCATCTAGCAGATCAACTTTGTAGGGTACCTAGGAGGGATACCTAGCTCCGGGGGGCCAGATCATCTAGCAGATCAACTTTGTAGGGCACCTAGGAGGGATACCTAGCTCCGGGGGGCCAGATCATCTAGCGGATCAACTTTGTAGGGCACCTAGGAGGGATACCTAGCTCCGGGGGGCCAGATCATCTAGCAGATCAACTTTGTAGGGCACCTAGGAGGGATACCTAGCTCCGGGGGGCCAGATCATCTAGCGGATCATCTTTGTAGGGCACCTAGGAGGGATACCTAGCTCCGGTGGGCCAGATCATCTAGCGGATCATCTTTGTAGGGCACCTAGGAGGGATACCTAGCTCCGGTGGGCCAGATCATCTAGCGGATCATCTTTGTAGGGTACCTAGGAGGGATACCTAGCTCCGGGGGGCCAGATCATCTAGCAGATCAACTTTGTAGGGTACCTAGGAGGGATACCTAGCTCCGGTGGGCCAGATCATCTAGCAGATCAACTTTGTAGGGCACCTAGGAGGGATACCTAGCTCCGGTGGGCCAGATCATCTAGCAGATCAACTTTGTAGGGTACCTAGGAGGGATACCTAGCTCCGGGGGGCCAGATCATCTAGCAGATCATCTTTGTAGGGCACCTAGGAGGGATACCTAGCTCCGGGGGGCCAGATCATCTAGCAGATCATCTTTGTAGGGTACCTAGGAGGGATACCTAGCTCCGGTGGGCCAGATCATCTAGCAGATCATCTTTGTAGGGTACCTAGGAGGGATACCTAGCTCCGGTGGGCCAGATCATCTAGCAGATCATCTTTGTAGGGTACCTAGGAGGGATACCTAGCTCCGGGGGGCCAGATCATCTAGCAGATCATCTTTGTAGGGCACCTAGGAGGGATACCTAGCTCCGGTGAGCCAGATCATCTAGCATAAAATATTTTCTTTGTAGGACACGTAGGAGGGATACCTAGCTCCGGTATTCCAGTGGATGGGTATACAAAACCAGGAAGCCAGAGGTTTCTTAATTACCCAGAATTCAGGGGTGGGGAACCTATTTATGTGGGAAGGCCGCATTAAAGCTGTAATCTAAAAAGGCCGCATTCAAGAAATTTTGATTGAATATACTGCTAAAGTCGACTATTTTGTAAAAAGTTAAATATATAATAACTTCAAGAAAAATTCTGATTCATTCCGAAAGCCGCACTTAATGCCCCAGAAGGCCGCAGGCGGCCTTTAACAGCCGCAGGTTCCCCACCCCTGACCTAGATCATCATCTACAAAGATCCACAGTACCTATAAGCCAATGGTTTCTTAATCTCCCAGATCATCATCTGACAAAAATCACATTTTCCTGACGAATAAAACACCACTGCCTTTTTTTTTTCCTAGCCTATCCTAATTTGTATTCATTGTATCCTGTTTCTGTCATTATTGCGCTATCCGGGTCTTCTGTATATCACCAAAATTGTTAGCATTACTGCTAAAGATTCTGTAAATTAATTATCCATCTAAATATCAATCAAAATTCTTCACTGAACTGTCATTAAGAGGGTCACGTGTTTCGTTTAATGTCTTACTCAGAGAGGAATTTGGTAATTGTGATTAGTCTCATTAAACTGGTCATTGTATATTTACGCTCAGTGGTCATGATATACCATCCACGTGTAACTACCTCTGTGTGAGGATTTTGTGTGGCTAGATGAGAACTGGGTGAGAGAGAGAGAGAGAGAGAGAGAGAGAGAGAGAGAGAGAGAGAATACTAATATATGGATACACATAAGGCCTAGGAACTCAACCCTGAAATAGTTAACATGAATATATTTAATAAATTAATGCATTATTAAACTAATATTAATATTATTAATATAATAAATATTAATAAATTAATATTTTTTTAAGAAATTCAAATTTAGGGTTCGTAGTGAAAATTTATGGAGTTCTGTTTTCACTAATAAGATACCTTGACATATTTAGATAAACTGTCTATTTCTGTATTCTCTAATAAACACGTAAGTACCAAGCGACCATAAATCACAGTGACCTTAAATCACAGTGACCTTAAATCACTGTGACCATCAATCACTGCATACTTTAGGGACGCTCCCATGATGCAAATATAACACAGAATAAGACATCAGCACCCTGGATATTCCCACAATACAAGTATCTTTCTCTAGGAGGCACACAATGCTGATGTCCCGAGTATTATACAATAAGAAAGAGGCGCTGTGGATTGTTAGTGATAAACGTGACGTTCAGCTTTCTATTACGGTATTGCCGGCGGTTTATAACCCTCCAACTGCTGCCTCAATAAACTGTGGGCAGCTCACATCAGGGGTAAGTGTAAGCTGAGGTCTCTAACACGCGCGCAGATGTTCTCCGCGGCTCCTTTCCAGAGGCGGCGATAATTGACGCTTAATTCTGTTGTAGAGCGCACGACTTGGTAAGTAAGTTTATTTAGGCAGAGGTGCATGCAAGTACAATTAACAGTGTTAAAGATTTAGGATAATCAAAAGAAGTCAGTGTATACACAAGCGAAAATTGCATACGCAAAAATCATTCTGAACCTAACGAAAAAAATATTTCATTGTGCTTTTTTAATTAAATTATTGTAAACTTGTCTAAAATACATTTAGCTGGTTTAGGCTAAATTAAACTGCGCTTGTTATAATAAGGTCAGGTAAGTTTTCTAAGGTTCTTTTGGTACAAGATTATTAATTTTTGCATTAACATAAATGAAAAAAATATATCTTCAAACATATAAGTGAAAATTTTAGAAAGGACTTAATTTTAAGCGAGTTCTTGCTAACTGACCAGTTTTTATCTATTCAGCACGATATATATATATATATATATATATATATATATATATATATATATATATATATATATATATATATATATATATATCTAGCTATTTTGTAGTAGAGACGGCTTGTTCGCTCTCATTAGTCAGAGTAATTGCAAGAGATGCAATGCATCATACAAGTTGCTATAAATATTAAATAACTTTTAAATTTCCTAAATAGTTAAATGCTTTACGAATTTCTTTAGCAATATTTTTTGTCATTTAGTCAAATATTCCTGGAGGAAACGTGTTGAACACTTAAAACTTCACTATTGAGTTGATATGTACACAAGACTAATCCTGTTTATTGTTTGCATTGCTGACATGTTTAGTCGCTTTTACACACACGTGTCCTGCTGACTTTTATGTAGCTGGAGGGTGCCAGAGTGGCGTTCCCTGTCCACTTCTGCGAGGCTCGTAGTGATAATCGCAAGCGAGGTGCTCTGCGAGCTGCTGGAGACGAGGTTGTCACTTGATAGCGTTGCTCGTAAACATGACTCAAGAAATCGTAATGACACGATTGCAAATAAACCATACCCCCGGCCGGGATTGAACCCGCGGTCATAGTCTAGAGGACTTGAGCTAGAGTTCGTCACGGCCACGCTAGCTGGAGATTCGTCTGTAAAAACTTGCATTTGTGTTCACAGAGGTGCCTGTGCTAACTTTCCTATGGTGTAGAAATATACCTAGTTGGATGAATCTTATTGTGGCTAGCTGGTCTAGTGGCTAACGCGACGGGCTGGAGTTTTGAGACTCTATGACCGCGGGTTCAATCCCGGCCGGGGGTATGGTTGGTTTTGCTCGTAAAATCTGTTTCCCTGGGTGATGCCACGGGCAGACGCTTCACAAAGATGTGCTTAGGTTACCTGCACGTACATCATTCACAACCTGCATCACACTAGCTGCTAATGCTGAAATGGATAAGAAAAGCACTTGCTGTATATGAAGGACATACCTGTGACTGGTTTCGAGGATTCTTGTGCTACGGTAGCCCCTCCTATGGCTAGATGTCCGTGTTCATTTACACAGTCAAATAGATCGTTGTTGCTATCATTTCGCAGGCCTAGTACACAGCCATCACTGTCTGGTAACTGAAGTACGTAGTTCAGTCTTCTCATAAAGATTTCAACCTTTGTTCCGACAATATTTGCTACTAGCGGAGCCTTAAGTCATGGATGTTGACACAGTGACTCTCTGACTTCATCATTTGTGCCAACTGGGATTATTTTTATACGCCTCGTATCTCTCGGTAACTTTCCATATATAAACTGTCAGGTGTATGTCTCGTTTCCGTTCCAGAGAAATATTTCAAGTACTTTAAAGCGTTCTTAGTAGTCTTACTGACGTTATTTAGACGGCAAATTATCTCTACATTTTCCAACCATGGTTATCCTCCTACCTATTTGAACAGTTACTTCATTGGCTCGATTTCTCTAGTTAATTTGAAGGTAATTACTATCCATCCTTTCATTTCTTTTTGTTTTTTTTCTGCATTTGCATTTTTCTGTTTTCTAAATGATGAATCCTCTCGCGGTCTTACTCATAAGCTGGATTAATTCGGATGTGAAGTGAGTGGGGAAAGAACTCATTTCACAGTAGAGTTGTTAAGATATGAATATGCTGATATCTGGGGGTCACTGAGCATGGGTTAGTAATAGCTAGCATGGGTTAGTAATGGCTAGCATGGGTTAGCTTCTTATTTATATTATATATATTCGAGATCATTCCACTTCCCGACCACACTTATACTGAAGAAATACCTCATGACATTCCTGGTGTGTGTGTGTGTGTGTGTGTGTGTGTGTGTGTGTGTGCGTGTGTGTGTGTGTGTGTGTGTGTTTGTGTGAGAGTGCGTGGGAGCAAGTGAGAGTGGGCAGCAGAGATCTGTAAAGGAAGTTTTTGCTTAAATTTTTCGGCTCATCCCCGTTTGATCCCGACAAAGTTGCTGGGAAGAAAAACACCTCTTCAGGAACTCCGTTATTAATGTTCTAATTATTTCCTTCCTGACAACACTCGTGTGGAGGGAGACGAGTAGAAGAGTGGATGAGGAGGAGGAGGAGGTAGAGAAGGTGTATGAGGAAGAACAAGAATAAGAGGGGGAGGCGGTGACATTTGGAAAATTAGGAGGTGAAGGAGGTCGTGCAGGAGGAGAACGAGAAGGATGAGGAGGAAGAAAAGGAGACAGTGTTGGAGAAGGAGGGAGAGGTGTGAGGGAGAGGGGACACAGCTCAAGCAGGAGACGTCAGGAAGATATAAACTTGAAAATAGGCGAAATTGGATGGAGTTTTCAATCCAAAAAAAATTGGATGGAGTTTTCATTCCAAAAAAAAATTGGATGGGGTTTTCATTCCCCCCCCAAAAAATTGGATGGAGTTTTCATTCCCCCCCCCAAAAATTGGATGGAGTTTTCATTCCCCCTCAAAAAAAAATTGTATGGAGTTTTCATTCCCCCCCAAAAAATTGGATGGAGTTTTCATTCCCCCCCCAAAAAAAAATTGGATGGAGTTTTCATTCCCCCCCCAAAAAAAAAAATTGGATGGAGTTTCCATTCCCCAAACAAAAAAACTGGATGGAGTTTTCATTCCCCCCCAAAAATTGGATGGAGTTTTCATTCCCCCCCAAAAAATTGGATGGAGTTTTCATTCCTCCCCCCCAAAAAATTGGATGGAGTTTTCATTCCCCCCCAAAAAAATTGGGAGTTTTCATTCCCCCCCAAAAAACTTGGATGGAGTTTTCATTCCTCCCCCCCAAAAAATTGGATGGAGTTTTCATTCCCCCCCAAAAAACTTGGATGGAGTTTTCATTCCTCCCCCCCAAAAAACTTGGATGGAGTTTTCATTCCTCCCCCCAAAAAATTGGATGGAGTTTTCATTCCCCCTCAAAAAAATTGGATGGAGCTTTCATTCGCCCACAAAAAAATTGGATGGAGTTTTCATTCCCCCCCAAAAAATTGGATGGAGTTTTCATTCCCCCCCAAAAAAAAATTGGATGGAGTTTTCATTCCCCCCCCCAAAAAAAAAATTGGATGAAGTTTTCATTCCCCCCCAAAAAATTGGATGGAGTTTTCATTCCTCCCCCCCAAAAATTGGATGGAGTTTCATTCCCCCCAAAAATTGGATGGAGTTTTCATTTCCCCCCCAAAAAAATTGGATGGAGTTTTCATTCCTCCCAAAAAAAAATTGGATGGAGTTTTCATTTCCCCCCCAAAAAATTGGATGGAGTTTTCATTTCCCCCCCAAAAAAATTGGATGGAGTTTTCATTCCCCCCCAAAAAAATTGGATGGAGTTTTCATTCCCCCCCAAAAATTGGATGGAGTTTTCATTCCCCCCAAAAAATTGGATGGAGTTTTCATTCCCCCCCAAAAATTGGATGGAGTTTTCATTCCCCCCCCAAAAAAATGGATGGAGTTTTCATTTCCCCCTAAAAAATTGGATGAACTTTTCATCCCCCCCAAAAAAATTGGATGGAGTTTCATTCCCCCCCCAAAAAATTGGATGGAGTTTTCATTCCCCCCACCCCTCAAGGAAGGTTCCTTGATGTTGGTGAGGGGCTCTTGATTTAGGGAATTAGATGTGTGCTCCAGTTCCCCGAATTAAGCCTGAATGCCTTCCACATCCCCCCCGCCAGGCGCTGTGTAATCCTCCGGGTTTAGCGCTTCCCCCTTGATTATAATAATAATAATCATTCCCCCCCCCCAAAATTGGATGGAGTTTTCATTCCCCCCCAAAATTGGATGGAGTTTTCATTCCCCCCCCCAAAAAATGGATGGGGTTTTCATTCCCCCCCAAAAAATTGGATGGAGTTTTCATTCCCCCCCAAAAAATTGGATGGAGTTTTCATTCCCATCAAAAAAAAATTGTATGGAGTTTTCATTCCACCCCAAAAAAAAATTGGATAGAGTTTTCATTCCCCCCCAAAAAAAAAAATGGATGAAGTTTTCATTCCCCCCCCAAAAAAATTGGATAGAGTTTTCATTCCCCCCCTAAATTGGATGGAGTTTTCATTCCCCCCAAAAAATTGGATGGAGTTTTCATTCCCCCCAAAAAAAAATTGGATGGAGTTTTCTTTCCTCCCCCCAAAAAAAAATTGGATGGAGTTTTCATTCCCCCCCAAAAAATTGGATGGAGTTTTCATTCCCCCCCCAAAAAAAAAATTGGATGGAGTTTTCATTCCCCCCAAAAAAAAAATTGGATGGAGTTTTCATTCCCCCCCAAAATTGGATGGAGTTTTCATTCCCCCCCAAAATTGGATGGAGTTTTCATTCCCCCCCAAAAAAAATTGGATGAAGTTTTCATCCCCCCCAAAAATTGGATGGAGTTTTTACTCCTCCCCCCAAAAAATTGGATGGAGTTTTCATTCCACCCAAAAAAATTGGATGGAGTTTTCATTCCTCCCCCCCCAAAAAAATGGATTGAGTTTTTATTTCCCCCCAAAAAATTGGATGGAATTTTCATTCCTCCCCCCAAAAAAAAATGGATTGAGTTTTTATTTCCCCCCAAAAAATTGGATGGAGTTTTCATTCCTCCCCCCCAAAAAAAATGGATTGAGTTTTTATTTCCCCCCCAAAAATTGGATGGAGTTTTCATTCCCCCCCAAAAATTGGATGAAGTTTTCATTCCCCCTCCAAAAAAAATGGATGGAGTTTTCATTCCACCCCAAAAAAATTGGATGGAGTTTTCATTCCCCCCAAAAAATTGGATGGAGTTTTCATTCCCCCCCCAAAAAAAAAAAAAAATTGAATGGAGTTTTCAGTCCAAAAAAATTTCGGATTAAAGTAGAGAGGAAAGAAAATGGAAGAAGAGACAAATTCTCTACTAGATAAAGGTAAATGAGACTATAGAATAGGAAGAGAATGAGCGTAGAGAAGATAGAAAGAAGGAAAAGATGAATCTAGTTTCCGGTTTCTGGACCTGATCATCCAGGTTGTTGGTGCAATCCACATGCAATTCAATGTACGCACCACAGCTCGGTTAATCAGAAATTGACGGGAGGAACTTATAAAGTTCCTCTTGGAAATAGCTGTGGGTTTCTTTACAATTCCCCTTATGCATGAAGGGAACGTCTTGAAAAGTCTAAATGTACTCACGGTGCCCCAGCTTGTAATTGGAGGGATTTTGCCCCGTCTACCAAACCTCGTGTTTTCATACGGAGTAATTTCAGTGTGCAGGTTTGGAACCAATCCCCATATAAATTTTCCAAGCGTAGTTTATAATGCATCTCACACGCTTACGCTCCATGGAGTATACATGTTTCAAAACGATGGATCCAGTTTCAAAGCAGACTGCTTTGAAATTTGGTCTGTCTATGGACCCAATTTCTATTTAGTTTGCTTTGAAATTGGGTCCATCTCTTTGAAATGCCCTGTAGTTCAAGGGGCTCTAAGTATTCCCGGTATTTCAAATGTTTAACTGAATTTATACCGGCAGCGAAGGTTCCTGTATATTTTTCGATTGTACAGTTCTTCTTCCGTGAAGGAAATCGTTAATATCCAACAATATTCAGCCTTAAGAGAGCAAATAATTGGTGGAGTTTTATGCTTATCTACGACTTTTTCACCCCTCAAGGAAGGTTCCTTGATGTTGGTGAGGGGCTCTTGATTTAGGGAATTGGATCTTTGCTCCAGTTCCCCGAATTAAGCCTGAATGCCTTCCACATCCCCCCCCCCCAGGCGCTGTATAATCCTCCGGGTTTAGCGCTTCCCCTTGATTATAATAATAATAATAATACGACTTTTTCTATCTTTGCTTTGATTTTCCAGTTATCCAGCCTATCATTTTCTTTGCAGATGCGATAAAAACATTGTTGCCTTCCTTGAGTGTGAGAAAGACATGTACAGTTCAGGACTTTTATTAAAGGAAACGTTTCGCCACGAGTGATTTTGTCAGTCCTGAGAAGACGACGACACTCGGGGCGAAACATTTCCTTCGAAATCTCCTGAACTGTAAATAAATGTGTTTTTCCACATCCTGTCGGTATCACCATAACAGTTCTCTGACACTGTCACTCCTAAGACTCTCATCAAACTTACACTACTGAAGGATTAGAGAGAGAGAGAGAGAGAGTATGTGTGTGTGTGTGTGTGTGTGTGTGTGTGTGTGTGTGTGTGTGTGTGTGTGTGTGTGTATGTGTGTGTACTCACCTATATGTGATTGCAGGGCTTGATTTACAGCTTATGGCCCCGCCTATTCGCTGGTCGCTACTAGGTCTTCTCCTTGCTCCAAGAGCCTTATCCTGCTTCTTCTAACAGCTGTGTATGGATCTTGCTTCTACTGCTGCTTCACTTTCCAGGTTGTGCTTGTGTGTGTCGGGGGGGGGTGTACTCACCTAGTTGTGGTTGCAGGGGTCGAATCACAGCTCTTGGCTCGCCTCTTCACTGGCCACTACTATGTCACTCTTCCTGCTCCATGAGGTTAATCATACGTCTTCTTAAAGCTATGTATGGATCCTGCCTCCACTACACTTCCCAGACTATTCCACTTCCTGACAACTCTGAAGAAATGCTTCCTTAACATCCCTGTGATTCATCTGAGTCTTCAGCTTCCAACTGTGAGCGCTTGTTGCTGTGTCCTATTTCTGGAACATCCTGTCTGTCTACCTTGTCGAGTCTTCTTAGCATTTTACATGTCGTTATCTTATCCCCTCTATCTCTCCTGTCCTCCAGTGTCGTCAGGTCGATTTCTCTTAACATCTCCTCGTAGGACATGCCCCTTAGCTCCGGGACTAGTCTTGTTGCAAACCTTTGCACTTTCTCTAGTTTCTTTACATGCTTGGCTAGGTGTGGGTTGCAAACTGATGCTGCATACTCCAATAACGATTCCTTATTAAGATGTCGGAATGCTATTCTTAGGTTTGCCAGGCGCCCATATGCTGCAGCAGTTATTTGGTTGATGTGCGCCTTAGGAGATATGCCCGGTGTTATACTCACCCCAAGATCCTTTTCCTTGAGTGAGGTTTGTAGTCTCGGTAACTTGTGTACGTGTGTATGTGCGTATTCGCGTTCGTGTCCTTGTCCGTTTACCGCGCGTCATATTATTCAAAATGTAAACAGGGGGGATTTATGCAAAAGGGTTCCTGATGTCATCTCATGAATGGAGATCAGTGTCCTATTTCCAAGGTTCTCCAAGAGTGAGTGGGCGGTGAGCTCCAGCCTGATTAAACATTAGCTACTCTCGAAACCCAGGAAGACGATTTAGCTCGTCTGGTCCCCACGAAACATGAGGTGACAAACTTGGAGTCCCTGAAATGACGAGACTATAGGGTCGAGGCAGCTGAGAGTAAGTGGCAACATAGTTGGGGCCTCCGAGATGATGTAAGCTTTGGACTTCTAAAAGAACGAGGTAACAAGCTTGAAGGCCCTTAGATACCGAGATAACAAGCTTGAAGGTCCTAAGAGACCGCGATAGCGAGCTTGGTGGCCTTTAGATACCTAGATAACAAGCTTGAGGGCCCTTAGATAACGAGATAACAAACCTGAGGACCCTTGATAAAACGAAATAACGTGCTTGGAGATCCTGAGAGGACGTGATAATAAGTTTGGGGCACCGAGAGGTCAAGTTAACATGCTTGGAGTTCATTCATGAGTATATCTCGAGTACAGCAACGAGTGTAACCTCTAATATAACCGTGAGAGTAGCTGGTAACGTAGCAAAAAAAAAAAAGAATAGAGTTTAGGAATTTCCTGGGGTTTCTAAATGATCCATATAGCAAGAAATAAGAAAATGGCCTGCACTGAACATGCCGTATTTCATTTAAATGACATTTATGACATTTTCGTGTTAGAATCTCGTACGTCTTTTGGAATCATTAAACATTTGTCCCAGAGTAAAACAAAAGGCAGCTCCTCTCAACAAAAGAGCTGCTTTTTTTTAAGCAGAACGAAGCTCTTTTTCTTTTTTTTTATCCGGAGAGTGAGGTAGACTTTTACACGCCCAAATGCAGTAAAAATCGATGTTTAGCACCTACTGGTCAAGTGAAAATTCTTTTTCGCCCCCCTGCCAAAACTGATTTCCAGCTTTTGTCCCGCAATTCACAAACTTCGCATCATGCAAACAATGCAAGTTTCTGTACGGTCTGTCCCCGGTCCTGAAAAGTTGCGAGTGTTTCCCCCAGCTGGTTAATTAAGGTGGAGCCAAAAAGTTGGGTAAAAATTCGCTAGGAAGTTGAAAACAGAGAACAGAGGAGAGTGGGGAAGCGTCTTGCGAAAGGCCAGGATACCCGTCACGTCCGCTAACTGCAGGTGAGAGAGAGAAACAGTAATTCCAGGGTATAATGTGGCACTGATGGCCCTACGACCACTCTAAACCCGGCCTCACCCCACACCACCACCGGTCCAACCAGCCCCACTCACCAGCCCCGCTCACCACCACCCACTCCTTGTATTTTATGTATTATTATTATGTATTATTTTATGTAGTTGCAATAAGAGGTCGTGTTAATTATATTATACCTATATTTGAAGTCGCCCACTAGAGTGGTGTATCTTGAGCACTCTAGACACACACACAAGCATGC
The DNA here is from genome assembly GCF_038502225.1 of Cherax quadricarinatus. Lineage (NCBI taxonomy): Eukaryota > Metazoa > Arthropoda > Malacostraca > Decapoda > Parastacidae > Cherax > Cherax quadricarinatus. The sequence goes on along the minus strand of NC_091324.1, from coordinate 20,020,895 downwards.
AGAACAAGCCTCAAGGGGATGGACATATTTACCTCTTAATTTTTCGCACTGTGCAAGAAAGGTATAAAATACCGACAATATCAAAGTTAAGACACATGTGCCACATCTGGATATGTAATCCATCCCTTTGGGAAGGACCTGCTTCCACTGGGGAATCCCGTCTACCAGTGACTATGCCCTCGTCTGCTACACGTCCCTATCCACTGACACCTATATAACCGCCAGTCTCCTTGCCTTTGCTGCTCCAGATTCTCCACCACGGTGCTCTTAACACCAACTCCAAGGCTGAGGGAAACTGAGTTCGGCAATGAGTCTAGTAGTATATAAGGTACTGGAAAATGAACTATGAGGAGAAGCAACAGGAACTGAGCCTGACGACATTACAAGACAGAAAACCAAAGAAATATTATAACGACATAAATGCCTCTGATATTGTAGTCGGTGTCTTTTTTTTGTTGACATTGATGCTTTGATGCTTTAGAGAAAAATGCGTTGGCAGTGACGTCTGCCGTCTCTGCCAACGCATAGTAAAGTACCAACCAGGTTTTATAGGGAGCGGCAGTGACGGCGTCATGATTGCTGCCGTCACTGCCGCCGCAACTAACGATTTTCTATCTCTGCTCCTTTTATTGACCAGTGACTAATAATACCGGAACAAAACGGCATACGACTGTCCATACGAAAATACATTTGTCCATCCTTTAACCCTGAAAAAAAATCGTAGTTTTATATTCAGCCGTCGATGTTGTTGTTATTGCGACACAGATGAGTTTGATGACTGGCAAATTGATCCTCATCAACATGAACCTCGCCTATGTCAACACACGACTACTTTAAATACACACACAGAGGCAAGGTAACTTGTGACTGCTGTGCTGATACCACGTCTCTATAAAGAATTAAAAAAGGTCACGATACCGTGACTGGAGCGATACACAAATAACCCGCATATAGGAAAAAGAAACCAGTGGCACAGAGGCGTTCTTTCCCTTCGCGCTTCTGAGTCACTAGATAATGGTCCAAGATGGACCGAAATACCGAAATGTGCGGGTTATTTGTTTCTGTCTCTATATTTAAATTTGGACATCCATTGTTTTTCCAGTCTACTTTTTTTTTTTACTTGTAAGTTTCCCCTTTCACATTCTCTAATTGGCCGGATTTTGTTTTTATATTCATAATGCTCTAAACCCGTATGGGTCACTCAGCGCTGCACTGCCAGACTTAAGACGTATATATTCTCGTTTTATGTAAAGCTACCCCTCAAGGAAGGTTCCTTGATGTTGGTGAGGGGCTCTTGATTTAGGGAATTGGATCTGTGCTCCAGTTCCCCGAATTAAGCCTGAATGCCTTCCACATCCCCCCTCCCCTGGGCGCTGTATAATCCTCCGGGTTTAGCGCTTCCCCCTTGATTATAATAATAATAATAATAATAATAATATGTAAAGCTAAAACACAATGGTAATTATTGTAAAATTATTTCTTCTTCTTCTTCTTCTTCTTCTTCTTCTTCTTCTTCTTCTTCATTCTTCTTCTTCATTCTTCTTCTTCTTCATTCTTCTTCTTCTTCATTCTTCTTCTTCTTCATTCTTCTTCTTCTTCATTCTTCTTCTTCTTCATTCTTCTTCTTCTTCATTCTTCTTCTTCTTCATTCTTCTTCTTCTTCTTCTTCTTCCATTTCTGCCTCGCCTTCCGTGGTTGTCTCCTTCATTACTTCTTCCTCCAATTTCTGTTTTGGCATCCTCGCTCTTTTGTTTATTTCGCCGCCTTGGAATTAAATCATTCTTTCCTGCTTCTCACAGCATCACTTGCAGCATGATACACCATCACAGCATGGCACAGCATTACTTACAGCATGATACACCATCACAGCATGATACAGTATCACTTGCAGCATGGTACACCATCACAGCATGATACAGTATCACTTGCAGCATGATACACCATCACAGCATGGTACAGTATCACTTGCAGCATGATACACCGTCACAGCATGATGCACCGTCACAGCATGGTACAGCATTACATGCAGCATGGTACACCATCACAGCATGGTACACCATCACTTACAACATAGTACACCATCACAGCATGGTACAGCATCACTTGCAGCATGGTACACCGTCACAGCATGATACAGTATCACTTGCAGCATGGTACACCGTCACAGCATGGTACAGTATCACTTGCAGCATGATACACCATCACAGCATGGTACAGTATCACTTGCAGCATGATACACCGTCACAGCATGATGCACCGTCACAGCATGGTACAGCATTACATGCAGCATGGTACACCACAGCATGGTACAGCATCACTTGCAACATAGTACACCATCACAGCATGGTACAGCAT
>NC_091324.1:19988540-20013540 GCF_038502225.1 Cherax quadricarinatus | reverse complement strand
TTAGGGAATTGGATCTGTGCTCCAGTTCCCCGAATTAAGCCTGAATGCCTTCCACATCCCCCCCCCCCAGGCGCTGTATAATCCTCTGGGTTTAGCGCTTCCCCCTTGATTATAATAATAATAATAATAATACGCCTTTCTAGAGAGTGCAGATTCAGGGCCCTCAGTCTATCCTTATAGGGAAGATTTCTGATACATGGGATCAACTTTGTCATCCTCCTCTGTACGTTTTCCAGAGCATTTATATCCATTCTGTAATACGGTGACCAGAACTGAGCAGCATAGTCTAAATGAGGCCTAACCAAGGATATATAGAGTTGAAGAACAACCTGAGGACTCCTATTATTTATACTTCTAGATATGAAGCCAGGAATTCTGTTAGCTTTATTGCAAACACTAATGCACTGTTGTCTTGGTTTTAGATTACTGCTAACCAGAACTCCTAAATCCTTTTCACAATCAGTAATATTAAGTTCTACATTATTTAGTTTATATGTGGCATGGTTATTTTCCTGTATAACGTTTAGAACTTCGTATTTGTCTATATTAAACTGCATCTGTCACTTCTCCGACCACTGCATCACTATTCAAATCTTCCTGGAGTGCTTTAGTGTCCTCATTTTAATGAATTAGGCGACCTATTTTGGTGTCATCAGACACCAAGAATTTTATTCTCATCTATACATTGTATCTTGAAAGAAAGAAATAAAAACAGATGGTTATAACTACAATCAAAATTTTTTAAAAGGGGTGAACCGGTAAGCCAGCAGAAGGCCCCGGTCAGATGACCAAAAGCTCCAGTGATGGGTCATCTCACTAAGACCGGTGTCAGGAAACACTTGTCCTTTTCCTGACGAACCTTACGTAACCTTGAAAGAATTGGTGCCTTTGAGTTAAAGGGCTCTTGATCCGAGAAATCGAACGTACCTCCCCATTAAACCTGACTAATCCCTACCCTTTCCACTTCCCAGGTCTTCCCTGACCCTTTCGGATTTAGCACTTCCCTAAAAATGTACTTAAAATTTTTGCACCCTTAACTAGCCTAAAGATGGGGGGGGGGGGATGTGGGAAGAAATAGTGATCGGGAAAATAATTACATTGGGGAGGGGGTTGAGGGGGAAGAAACAGTGAACAGGAAAATAATTACGTTGGTGAGGGGGTTGAGGGGGAAGAACTAGTGATTAGGAAAATAGTTACATTATATGCTATTAATGTCTGCGTAAATGGTTAATGTGAAGTTGTTAAACATCGCTTGATACCAGCACCAGCAGCGGCCAGGGAAAGTTATTTAACTTAAGTCAACTGTGTTGCAGTAATTTGCATCCTGGTCACCCCTGGTGGTGCGCGCGCACACACACACACACACACACACACACACACACACACACACACACACACACACACACACACACACACACACACACACACACACACACACACACACACACACACACGACTAAATCAGCTGAATGGAGGTCAGACACCATTCCTGCATCCAGAAAAATGAGATATTTGTACATTTCGACCTCCCAGTTAGATCCTCACCAGCAGGTAAGAAAAGTGAGAGAAACGCAAGCTCATGTAACGATCAAGTGTCATGTTTGTAGGGAATTCCTTACTTGAACTGCTGTACGTAAAGTGGTATTATTAAAATTTCCACTGGAATATGTTTCTCTAAATTTGGAAATATGTCGGGTTTCCATTTTCCATGGGAGATTATGGAATTTGGAATAGAATCTGCCAGCACTGCCTCGGTGGTTTTCAGTTTGGTGGAATGTTCCCTCCGTGTACCAGGCTCTCTCCTTCCCAGTTTATGGTATGGTTCCATGGTCTGGTGTGCTGGAACATCGCTGTACTCATAATGTAAACAGTTCGTTTATGTTCCGTTACCCGTGTTGGTAAATTAAGATTTGATTCACCAGTGTATACCAAATGCCATATATAGGAGGTAGATTGCATATATCTTGCGTATGTCGGCTGTAGCTGTTCACACCTTTTTTGAAGAAGCAATTTCTAATTTTGTTGGGGTAGGAGAAAATAAGTTTTGTATGTGATTTTTCCCTTGGATACTCTCATAATAAGGTATCATTACCCTGATGTTGTTTACACCCTTCCATCTCTGGTTTTGGTTATATGTGAGTCTTGCCTTCACGCTGATATATGGCACAAAAAACTACATACATGGTCGACTTGTTGCTATCGACTCTTATGGCATTATCAAATCAGGAGGAGTTAGAGGAGAAGGAGGTTATCAAGAGTTTAAAGAGGAGAGTTGGAAAGAGGTGGATATGGCTGAGTGAGGAGGACCACTACTCGAGACTGTGTGTGTGTGTGTGTGTGTGTGTGTGTGTGTGTGTGTGTGTGTGTGTGTGTGTGTGTGTGTGTGTGTGTGTGTGTGTGTGTGTGTGTGTGTGTGTTTAACCACAAATGAGAGAGTCTCAGTACCTATACACCAAGTCGATATTATTAGTAATTACCGGACTGCTGATGACTACTTTGAATAATAAATACATAATCGATATATTGCCACCTTACCGTTTATCCTTCCTTCCTTCATCGCTTCTCTCCCTCCTACTACTCATTTTTCTTTTCTTTCCTCTCTCCTCTTTCTATTCCACCTACTTCTTGCCACTTTCTCACCCAATTCCTGTTCTTCTCTCATCTATTTCCTGCACTTCCATCACCCAATACCTTCTCCTTTCCTGCTACCCCACCCACTGTTTCCCCTTCCACTTCCCTCAAGGATAAAGTTTCGACAAACTAACCTCGATCACATTCCAGGAAGAACACAAGATGGTGCTCAGGGTGGTGAAAACATCATACAGGACCAGGACATGTTGTATCCTTGGCACAACTTCTTCCCTTTGTGAGTCAATTTTTAACGGTCTTGAATTAAGAAAACAATTAAAAGAAGCACCTCACATGTCCTTCCGTTGACAAAAAAGACTTAACTATCAAACGTGAGATAACCAAGGTTACCTTTCCCAAGGGGGACTAATGTGGGCGAAGGGCAGTTGTAGACGGTGTCGTCCTTACAGTCTCACCCACATTCTTCCAGCATTCTTTATAGTTCCTAAAAAATTTCTCCTTAGAATAACACACCAGGGCCCGTGAGAATACCGCCGGCTGAGTTAGTGACACAGCGAGTTTACGAAAACGCAACAACTGTAAACGTTGATATATCCCAAAGGCGAGCATTCTCGCAAAGTAAAACTAACAGGATTTAACTTACGTTTTATCGTGCGGTAATTCCGTACTCACACCTAAGCAGACACTATAATATGATGGACACTGTGAACAATACTGATAAAGATTAAAAGTTTATCGACTAAATTTTTTCACGTGCTCAGGGTTCATATATTGCTGACAATGTATCAGTCAAGGTGCAGCAGCATCAATGGGATTGGCTTTCATCATATCTGAATTCCTATACATTGTTATAATGAGGACATAACTAAACAACTCCATTACATACATTCAGTTGTTCACATGTATTTTAAGCGTTAGCATATAACTGTGTATTAGTATAAATATTAGGTTAGGTATTGTAACATTGTTAGGTTCATTGGATGGAGACCACGGTTCGAGTCTCCAGCCTTTCTTTTATTTATTCATTGACAGTCTTTCATTATGACTTCTCTTGGGTTCATGAACTACGTGGCTTTCAAGGGTATGAGAATAAATGCATCATGAAAGCTCCCGAGGCTGTGGGATGAGACAGTAGGGTCACAGTTGTTGCCGCTGATACTGACATAACTCAGAAGTGCCGGTTGTAAAATCATCCTATTATATGCTCTGTAGCTGAGTATTTACGGCGTTGGGCCAACTTTATGCATGGACCACGATCTGAGTACCAGTCCCTCCTTTATGCATGCAATTATATATACACAGACACACACAGACACACACAGACACACACACACACACACACACACACACAGACACACACAGACACACACACAGACACACACACAGACACACACACAGACACACAGACACACACACAGACACACACACACACACAGACACACAGCTCATGGAGCAGGGAGAGAGAGGACCTAGTAGCAATCAGCGAAGAGGCGGGGCCAGGAGCTATGACTCGACCCCTGCAACCACAAATAGGTGAGTACAAATAGGTGAGTACACACACACACACACACACACACTAGGTGAGTACACACACACACCTACACACCTACACACACACAACAGGCCTAGTGTCTAATCGACATGTGCCTAGGACAAAATGGTAACTAACTAACTAACACACACACACGCACACGCACACACACACACACATACATATATATATATACACACACACACACACACACACACACACCTACACACCTACAACAGGCCTAGTGTCTAATCGACATGTGCCTAGGACAAAATGGTAACTAACACGCACACACACACACACATATATATACACACACACATGCATACACACACAGACACACACACACACACACACACACACACACACACACACACACACACACACACCTACACACCTACACACCTACAACAGGCCTAGTGTCTAATCGACATGTGCCTAGGACAAAATGGTAACTAACAGACACACACAGACACACACAGACACACACAGACACACACAGACACACACAGACACACACAGACACACACAGACACACACACACACACACACAGACACACACACAGACACACACACAGACACACACACAGAGACACACAGAGACACACAGAGACACACAGAGACACACAGAGACACACAGAGACACACAGAGACACACAGAGACACACAGAGACACACAGAGACACACAGAGACACACACACACAGACACACACAGAGACACACACAGAGACACACACACACAGACACACACACAGACACACACACACAGACACAGACACACACAGACACACACAGACACACACAGACACACACAGACACACACAGACACACACAGACACACACAGACACACACAGACACACACAGACACACACAGACACACACACAGACACACACACAGACACACACACGCACACACACAGGCACACACAGACACTGACAGAGACACAGGCACACACAGACACTGACAGAGACACAGGCACACACAGACACTGACAGAGACACAGGCACACACAGACACTGACAGAGACACAGGCACACACAGACACTGACAGAGACACAGACACACACAGACACACACACACACACACACACACAGACACACACACACAGACACACACACACACACACACACACACACACACACACACACACACACACACACACACACACACACACACACACACACACCATATATATATATATATATATATATATATATATATATATATATATATATATATATATATATATATATATATATATATATATAATGCACCACGCAGAAACAAGCCGTGATTCAGTGGATGAATCTTGGGTCAGTCAGGAAATCCAGAACACGAAAAGGGAACAAGAGTGTGTTAGAAGGCACATGTTTATACAAGCAAGATTGCGCGTGTGTTCTTGACAATCAAAAAGTGTTATGAAAACGTCACTTTTCGAAGGAATAATCCCACATGAAGAGAGAAAGGGAAAATAAAGTTGGTCTGTATATTTAAACCCACGACTTGAGTTCTAGCCTTTTATCAGGCAATATTCTTCACTTGGGAAACTGTACCCTGAGACTTCTTATTGTCCTCAGGACCAACTAATCTGGTTGCAGAGACTGCAAAAGCTTCCTATTGCCTAGCTTATTCAGGGAACTTAAATCTCTCCAGGGTAATCTACCCTAATAAATCGCTGGATGCAACCCAGGATAGAACTGGAGGTTGTTATCTGTGTTGCCTTGCAGACACAACCCCAAGTATAGCTTGGCCCCGTTACTCATCTTCTATGGAAAGTTGAAATTCATCTGGTGAATGTCAGATTCAGGAGCTTATTGTTTACATAGTTTTCGGGACTGTGACAAGTCTGTGACATACCCTTGTCCTATTTCGAGGGTGGTTCTGCTTCCGCAGCCCTGCCAAACTTATTATGCCAGGTTGGTACAGTGATTACAGCAGTGGCCTGCTAGTTTTAAGACCGGCTTGGTATATGGTTAGATTTGGCCCTTTGTGTAAGTTTTAATTTGTCAGTTTTATTAAACAAATTGGTTTCGGTGAAGCAACAGGAGAATGGCTATCCCGTTCGAAAACAAATCAGTGTTTGACTCTACTGGGTTATCCTAGTTTAAATCTACAGGTGTATAATGTACTGTTTTATGTGCTAATAATGTCTCTGCCCCCTCAAGACTACTGTAAAAAAACATGTATGTAAAACCTAAATATAATTTATAACTTGAGCTGTAAACGCTAGTCAGATTTGCAGGAAAATAATTAATTGTTTTAGGCAGAGTAGGCACGAAGTTGCCCATTTTGGGTTTCATGTTATTTTTGGGTTTCATATTATTTTTGGTTTTCATGTTATTTTTGGGTTTAATATTATTTTTGGGTTTCATATTATTTTTGGGTTTCATATTATTTTTGGGTTTCATATTATTTTTGGTTTTCATGTTATTTTTGGTTTTCATGTTATTTTTGGTTTTCATGTTATTTTTGGTTTTCATGTTATTTTTGGGTTTCATATTATTTTTGGTTTTCATGTTATTTTTGGGTTTCTTGTTATTTTTACCAAATGCCTTATCCTACTGGCTTCAACGCTGATAATGCATCCTCTGAGCGGCTTCAAACTTAATGTGCTGGTGTATTTTAGGAAATTAGTCCATCTGAGATAACAAGAGTATGCCTTTCCAGTTTAGCTTTAAGCTGGTGTTTCTCAGTGGAAAGTTTGAATTACCTTTCGGCTGTGTATATTGTAATTTGCCAATTTTATTGAAATTGAGCTATTAGCTTCCATGTGATAACTTTTTGAATGCCTCTTCCGACTGGCTTCAAACCTTCAACGTTAAGACTTAACTGCATTAGAAACTTTTGCCATATTCTTCATTCACTATCATTTCTATAATAACAAGAATAATAATTATAATAATAATAATAATAATGTGCTGGATAAATGACAACATGACTGGTCTTTGCAAACCATTAATTTGATTGGCTTCACTGATTGATTTACCAATTTCCGTCAGTAGAATTACTGTAGAGGATCATATATAAATACTTGTACACGGGGAGTGGCAAGCAATAATAGAATCCCTGCTGCAATAACAGGCAGCTCTCAACTTAGATGATTGAGATTTTTCTCGGTCTCTCACAGCGAAGGTTCCTTTGTATATGTCTGTTTGGTTTCCCCCGTAATGTGTTACGAGGAGATATCCTTTTCATTTCCATTTGCTTGCATTACAAGCGTGAGTGAAACACAGCCCGTGGTAATGGGAGGTTTGTTGAATGGTTTTGGGTCGTGATGAGGGTGTTGGGTATGACTGAAATCTTGGGGTTTTCCAAAATACCCCGGCGGTTTAAATCAATTCAAATACCCCGTGGTTACTGAACAGACTGATTCACCTTTTAATTTTCCCTGGGGAAAATTGGGAACTGTGAAAAGAAATTTTTTACAGACCCCCCCTAGCGGGAGATTCTCTGAAAAATTTTATTTTTTTATAATTTTCTTTTATGGTGAAAATACCTAGTGATAATCTTGGGGTTTCAAAAAACGCCGGGGGGAACTTGGGGTTCTTTGGGGGTATTTTTTTTAAAATCTGGAAACCCTCTTTCCGGTATTTGTGTGTGTGTGTGTGTGTGTGTTTTTGTGTGTGTGTGTGTGTGTGTGTGTGTGTGTGGTGTTTTGTTTGTTTGATATAACCCATGCTGCCCAGGTACCCCCTCTGACACACGCACACACACACACAAGGGAATTCCCTCTGGGGTACTCCGGGGAAGATGTATGGGAATCAAAACCTGAAAAGTGGGAAACGGGGAATTAATCCCCGCCCCCCCCCCCGCCCCCCCATTTTTCCTTTTGGCTCTCCCCCGACCCCCGCCCCCCCATTCTGCTGCCGCCCCATTCTGCCCCTCCCCATTCTCTCCCCCCATTCTCCCCCCATTCTACTCCCCCCCCATTTTTGCCCCCCCCTGTGCCCCCCCCACTCTGCCACCCCCCACTCTGCCACCCCCCGCTCTGCCACCCCCCGCTCTGCCACCCCCCGCTCTGCCACCCCCCGCTCTGCCACCCCCCGCTCTGCCACCCCCACTCTGGCCACTCCCAGTAACGCAGTTTTGTGGTGTCAAAACACACTAGGCTTCAAGGAGTTCTTCAGGTGCGTGTTTAATGACAATACGTTGAGCTCTTGTCAACGAGATAAGAAGCACAAATTAACAAGTCAACAGAGAATATCTCCAACACGAGAATATCTCCAAGTCCTCGAGTGAAGAGGCTAAATAACTACTAACATTTCTTCAGAGGCCTTATTACTTAATAATAAGAAAATAATCATTATAGACCTCTGCACTTTCTCCGGTTCTTCGCGAGTCTTCTTGCGTAATTTTTAAGACGAGAATCTAAGCAGTATAATCTAGGTTAAGTGTGAGAAGCGAATCAATGAGCGATATTGACCACCCTTGGTGACGGAGACCAGCGTAGTAGTGGCTGTCTTACAGGCACACACTTCCCTAGTGGGTTTAGCGCATCTTTTTTATTATAATTACTCGGCACACCCACCTTGTTTATCGTCTTCCCTAATGGCTACCGGTAATTTCAATACCGGTAAACTAACTCAGCAGTCAGTTTCACTCCCGATATGAAAAGACATAAACATGGAAGAAATGTTTATTTAGAGTCACGTTAGGTTTATATATATATATATAATATAGTTATTAAGTATATTTCATAATGGGCGAAACATCTGACAGCGTGGTAAGGCTTGCTGAGCGTTAAAAAGAACACGTTCCTCACAGTGTGTAAGGTTAAGGTCGGGTTTCGTCATTTAAGCACTGTGCCAGCCAGGCAACACCTGGCACATGTGAGGGGTACGAGAACCAAATAAAAGTATGTGTTGGCTAGCATGTAAACTGACTATCACGTAAGTTAGAGAATACTCTCTCTCTCTCTCTCTCTCTCTCTCTCTCTCTCTCTCTCTCTCTCTCTCGCACACACACACACACACACACACAACAGGCCTAGTGTCTAATCGACATGTTCCTAGGACAAAATGGTAACTAACACACACACACACACACACACACACACACACACACACACACACACACACACACACACACACACACACACACACCTACGCACCTACGCACCTACACACACACAACAGGCCTAGTGTCTAATCGATATGTGCCTAGGACAAAATGGTAACTAACACACACACACACACACACACACACACACACACCTACACACCTACACACCTACACACACACAACAGGTCTAGTGTCTTATCGACATGTGCCTAGGACAAAATGGTAACTAACACACACACTCACACACAAACACACACACACACACACACACACCTACATGCCTACACACCTACACACACACAACAGGCCTAGTGTCTAATCGACATGTGCCTAGGACAAAATGGTAACTTACACACACACACACACACACACACACACACACACACACACACACACACACTCACACACACACACACACACACACACATACACACACACATACACACACATACACACACACACACACACACACACACACACACACACACACACACACACACATACACTACACACACACAACAGGCCTAGTGTCTAATCGACATGTGCCTTGGACAAAATGGTAACTAACTAACACACACGCACACACGCACAAAATAGGCCAAGCATCTATTGACGAGATGGTAATTAACACGTTTGCACACCTGTTGTTTGTAAACAAGGGATGAGAGTGAAGGTAGTGGGAGGGAGGAAGGGAGGGAAGGGAAAGGCAGATGGAGAGGGAAGGTCACCTGAAGTGTAGGATTTCATTATTTTCCCAAAATGAATCGACCTCCCTCCATCCCTTCCTCCACCCTCACTACTTTCCCCCCTCCTTCCTTCCCCTCCTTCCTATGCTATTCCCTTCTTTCGCTGTCATTGCTTTTCTTCCTTCATCACCCTTTGTCTAGCCTCTCTTTATCATGTATTTTATTTTTTTACCTATGTTAACCCTATTTTTCCTTTTTTGCCCTTTTCATTTGCCGTTCCATTAACATTCCTTCACACTCTTCCTTCGTTTGTTATCCCATAATTCCTTTGTTATTTCTCTCCTTTCCTCCACTTAATCATGTATTACCTTCTCTTGTATAGATTATGATTTGAACCATTTTAAATTAATAATACGGTCTAGCTGATGTCACTGACATACTACTATTTAGAAAGCCCTTTGTCATGCAGAGGATTTCGGGCAAATTAGGTCAGTCTTGTTCCCAGGATGCGACCCACACCAGTCGACTAACACCCAGGTACCTATTTTACTGATAGCTGAACAGGTTCTCTCTACCATTTTGCATTCTAACACTTGTTCACTGGACGTCCTTGGATAACAGGCATGGCATGAGGAAGAGGCATAGAATGAACATGGACAGCAGGCATACCATTAACCTGAATGGCAGTGTGAGACATGCCCCATATATGCCTTGGCTTACTGTCTCGGGTCATGACCTCTCTTTGAGACTTGGCAAGGAATCTCTGACTCAAGGGTGAGAGGTCAATAATTAAATAATGATAACCATAAGATTTAAAGAGGTGGACCGGTTAGCCAATGAAAGCCTCGGTCAGATAACCGAAAGCTCCAGCTGTGAGTCATCATATGACTAAGACACTTGTTCTGTTTCCTGGCAAAGCTTACCCAACCTATCCTATCAAGGATGAGGTTATAATGAGGAGAGAAGGTAAGATCAGCAAGGGTCATGGTAGGAGACAGTGTAGGAGACAGTGTAGGAGATTATAGTAGTATACTTTTGAGGGACTGTATAAGGGACTTTATATTTTAAGTGTTACCATTCGTGCAGTGAAAAATGTACAGGAACACATGTTGTCATTCGTGGAGTGATGTATGTACTGGGAACAAAACAGATGCCTAGGTTGTGTCGTGTAACTGTCTTTCAGGGACACAAGAGTCGCTGGCTTCTGTTATGATGTTGTCCACAGGAAACTCTGAACTACTAATCTCTGGACGAATGCACTCAGAAGAGAAAATTTTAAGATTCCCTTTCCATCTACTCCTTTCCTACGTCTACTCCCTCTCCATCTTCCACTCCTTCCCAACGTCTACTCCCTCTCCATCTTCCACTTCTTCCCTACGTCTATTTCCTCTCCATCTTCCTCTCCTTCCTTACGTCTACTCCCTCTCCATCTTCCACTCCTTCCTACGTCTACTCCCTCTCCGTCTCCCATTCCTTTCCCATCTCCCTGTCTTTCACTCCCTCCACGTCTCAATCCCGTCTCTCACGTCCTGTTCTTTTCCGTTTGCTTTTACTGCTTACAAAATATTAATTAATGTAAAAAAAAAGAGAATGAACAAGGAGAGAAAAGGATGAGAGGATAAAGGTGAGTTTAAAATATAATAACTTATAAAGGAAGGAAAGAAACAGATGGACTGAATAAACGTATCAGGAGAGTGGGTGTCGGTGTGGGGTGTCGGTGTGGGGTGTCAGTGTGGGGTGTCAACAGCGCTAATTATCGTCTGTATTAAGTTCGTGTGAGAAGCAGGTCAACCCGGAAGCCACAAAGATCTCTGCAGCGGTGTCGGGAACCTTGTGGAAGAGGGGCCGGGGTGTCGGAGTGGAGTTTCGGGTAGGGGAGAGGGAGACTCATTGGAAATTGGGGGGGGGGGTCCCTGGGGTGTGGGCCGATGGGGTGGGGGTCTCATGAGAGGGGGGAGGAGGAGGAAGGTGTGGATAGGGGAAAGGCCTTGCTGGAAGACCACACAAGAGTGCTCCATCCGCTTTAACAAGGGTAGCCCCCAAAATTCTCTCTCTATCTCTCTCTCTCTCTCTCTCTCTCTCTCTCTCTCTCTCTCTCTCTCTCTCTCTCTCTCTCTCTCTCTCTCTCTCTCGTTTGTCATTATTATTATTATGGTTCTATAGAATTTAGTGTTGCTACTATAATGTTAAGCTTTCTGTCAGCTTCACCTGGCTAGGATGTCATCCCACACATCCTAAACATGCAGCATCATACCTTCATGTCTTTGTCTCCTTGCAGTTATAAAAAGTGTTTAATCTTCTTTCTTTTACCTTGCAAACTAAAGGAACTAAGAATGAACCAACTGGACGAGAGAAAGGCTAAGGGAAACATGTCTATATCTTAAATACTACGAGGATTTGATAGGGCAAATATTAAGGGAGAGAACTGGGAAAACTGGAGACAAGGAGAGAGAGAGAGAGGTGGAAGCCTAAGACATACGAGTTAGTGGATGGGATGTTAGGAAGCACTTTTTTGGGGTTACTGGGGGTAGGAAAGAAAAAATACATTGGTTGAGGGAGTGGTGGTGACTATCTTGGTACACAATGCTTCGACAGTAAACAATGGTAAACATGATTATGTACAAGAGGCGAGAAATCAGTGATGGCGATCAAAATAGTCAGGAGAAAACACATTTTGGCGAAGGTAAACTTGTTATGTACACTCGTACATCTAGTAGCGGAGCCAGAAGCTGTGAACCGACCCCTCCAACCATGTACGCACACACACGGTCGCTCACGCACGCGCGTACGTCAAAAAATAAAAGGTATTTCTTGAAGGGGAGGGCAGTAGAGTACTGGAGCACTGGAGAGGAACACAGTATAAAAGACAAAATTTTAATGGTTTTAAAGCGAAATATGACAATTCCAGATAAAAAACAGTCCACAAGAAGTCAAGAGGCAGACCCGAGAGGCTGAAAATTTAAGTAGGTAATTACCACAAGGTGATTACACTCCACCTGCTACACTTCCTCGTTAAAGGGAGAGAGAGAGAAGGGGGTTGAAAGGAGAAAAAGGAGAGAGGTATGGAAAGAAGGAAAAAGTTAGAAAGAGGTAAGGTAAAAAGAATGAAGGGAGAGAGGGTGGATAGGGAGGAAAACGTAGCTATGGTTCAGTGGGCGTGGTTGTCCAGAGTAGCCTCTCCTTTCAGGCTTGTTGATGGTGCGCCTCTTCAGCTGTGCCATCTCTCTCTCTCTCTCTCTCTCTCTCTCTCTCTCTCTCTTTCTCTCTTTTTCTCTTTCTTTCTCTCTTTCTTTCTCTCTTTCTTTCTCTCTTTCTTTCTCTCTTTCTTTCTCTCTTTCTTTCTCTCTTTCTCTCTTTCTCTTTCTCTCTCTTTCTCTCTCTCTCTCACTTTCTCTCTCTCTTTCTCCCCTTTCCCTTTCCCTCTCCCTCTCCCTCTCCCCCTCTCTCCCTCCTTCCTCGCCTTTATGGCACTCGTGGAGAAGGCGAGCACGTCCTGCGCCTCTTCCTCGGTGTCATTACAAAAGTCATCACCACGCTGCTTGCCGTCACAGAGACAAGGTACCATCATAACACCGTGTGAGGATGTTACTGCGTGGTGCAGGTGATTAGTTGGTCTGAGGAAACGAGTCTCCCTTACACGGGTCTTAGTGATATGCTAAGTGGTCAAGCAACTCCAGTATATAAGCCACTTCTTCGAGCATATGCTGTATTCTTTTCAAGATTGATGGACTGATCACATCAACTCAAGCACTGGTCAATCAGGCAACCCCTGGCTTACCATCGCTAGTATCAGTGGTCAGGCATCCCTTGGCTTACCAATGCTAGGTATCAGTGGTCAAGAAACCCTTGGCTTACCAGCGCAAGGTATCAATAGTTAAGCAACCCCTGGCTTACCAGTGCAAGGTATCAGTGGTCAAGCAACCCCTGGCTTACTAGTGCTAGATATCAGTGGTCAAGCAACCCCTGGCTTACCAGTGCAAGGTATCAGTGGTCAAGCAACCCCTGGCTTACCAATGCTAGGTATCAGTGGTCAAGCAACCCCTGGCTTACCAATGCTAGATATCAGTGGTCAAGCAACCCCTGGCTTACTATTGCTGGGTATCAGTGATGGCACAACCCCTGGCGCACCGGTGCGCTGAAAGTGACTAACTACTGGCGTGCCGAGGCTATGTTTTCATCCAATTAAAACCAACAAAGGCTCCGTATATACAGTTTCCTAGAATCAACCGTCATGTCTGTATACTGGTAACCTTGAATGCCTTCCAGTGCACAGAACTACACAGATTCAGTACGCAAATTATCGTTAAAACTCTGACACAACGATGACTTCTTTACACAAATAACCGGCACATGGAGAGAGAGAGGTTACGACGTTTTGGTTCATTTACTTTGTAAATGGTCCAAGTCAGACCGAAACGTCGTGTGTTTTTCTCTCTCCATGTGCTGGTTATTTATATATTGTTTCAGTCATGGAATTGTGTTGTTGTTCTTTATGACTTGTTTAATTAAGTTCGTGAGGTATTTATTTTGTCACGAATAACCCGCACTTAAGAGAATAAACTTGTTTTTATTATTATAAAGAAAGAAGCGCTAAACCCACTAGGGTTATACAGTGCTGAGTCTGAAACCTGTGACGACGTTTTAGTCCAACTTTAGCCTTTTACTAGTCACACAATCACTATATTGTGCCATTTTATTCTTTAGTATTGCATTCGGAAGGAACTTTTAATTATGACTACTGATAGGGAAAAAATATTCCAACAGTAAAAGGCTACCAGCCTCAGTATCACGAATTGGCTACATAGGTTATTCGACAGAGATGTGCCTTTGTTGGTAGGCTCAGCACTATATGTTCACCCTTATGTGTTTCTCTTTGCTCGAGGTTCGCAGTTTTTTATTCTTTCCCTCCACCCTAACCTGAGTCTATACTCAGCTTCTGGTCTTCTTGCTTCTTTTCCCAACAATTTTCATAACTAGGCATTTCCTGGAGTTGACTTCAAGAACCCACCTGCCTGACCAGTTGTACAGTTTGTCCATTTTCATTTGCGGCCTTTCTTTATTCTCCTCGTTTATTATCGTCGTTAATTCTGCGTTATCTGCAAACAGGGAGACATCGGACACTGTCTCTTCTAACCGCTGGCCTACCTCTTGGGCATGACCTACTTCCAGTGGAGAATCCCGACTGCCAGTGACACTGCGTCTTGCTGCCTGCGTTTCAGAGTCATCAAGACTACGGTACAGAACACCTGCTTCTATACTCAAGTATTGATTACCTCACCTTCTGCATTTTCAGTCTTCTGTACTGTATTGATAAAGCCACTTGTTGGCGAGATGTCTACAGAATAAAGGTATCCCGATGTTGCATAGGTCTCTCATATTCTATTTCGCCTATATCAGATGCAATTAATATAAATACTAGATCTAGTCTTGCTGGCTCGTCCTCTCCCCCATCCCTCTTTCTCTCTCGTTGTGTCCTTGACATGCTGACGCACAATTTTCCATTACTACCAGATGTCTGGTTCCCCATGTGGCTCCTATGATTAGTAGCTTCGCTTTTGCTGTATGTTCCCTTCCTGTGCTTCTGCTATAGGGTCAAACATTGCTTTCATGTTCTCTTATTCCTGTCCTGGGTTCCTGTGTTGTTGTGGGCTGTAGATCACTGATGCTACTGCTTTGGCTACTCCAGTCTTGTCAGTGCTCTCTACGATGTTATTAGCTTCATTTCTCCTTATACCTTTTATCTCTTCGAAACTTCCCTTGTTTTCTATTAGAAGTGTAACTCTTCCCCTCCTTTGTTTCACTTTCTTTCCTCATTGCTTGATATCCTGCTGGGAGTATGACATGTCATCATTTCATGTTTGCTATCTCTTCTTTAATTCATTACTCCCTATTATAATCCATCAGAATTTGTGCATCACATTTTGCGCATGGGATGATGCATTCCCTGTTGCAGCGTCGGGGATCAGGGTAATAGATGAAGACAGAAGGGAAAGACATTTAGATGCTACTGTCGGAAGGGAAAGGGGACAGTGGAACCACGCACATAACCCCATCCCCTCTACAAACACACACACACACACACACACACACACACACACACACACACACACACACACACACACACACACACACACACACACACACACACACACACACACGCACGCAGTATGAGACATGCACACATAAACCACTACAACTCCACCGCAACAACAATAAACTCGCTACACACCACCACAAAAAACAAGCGCAAAGCCCGCGTACCATGAAGAAAAAATATTTTTCTAATTTACAAGGTCCGAGAGTTATATTTTTCTTCACAGTTTGTGAGATGGAGAGTTTAACAAATTATTATAAAGAGAGAGCATGAAGGGACTTGTACATTTATTTTTATTATTTTTTTCCGGGGGAAACAAAAAAGTGTATTAAACAGAAGCACCGAGGTCAGAAATCAGTGATGGTGATCAAAATTGTCTAGGAGGCAGGATACTAGAATTCATTCTCTCTCTCTCTCTCTCTCTCTCTCAACCTCCTGAGCTACTCACATAACGCCATAAATTCCACTTTGAGTCTCGCTTCTATCACGTGCCTTGGCTGGGCTGCCTAACTTGCTGCAGCAGCAGCCTCCGCCCCGTGTGACTCATCACATCACCAAGCTTCGTCGCTCAGCATCACTACTCTCCAGTTTTGTCGCTCAGCATCACTACTCTCCAGTTTTGTCGCTTTCATCCGATGTTCTTCTTCCTTTCACCATATACATCTGACTTTCTTTCATGGCCATAGTTTCAAGCAAATAATAAGTGAGTATGTTTGTGTGTGTGATCTCCTATGTGTGATTGCAGAATGCAGGGATCGGGTTTTAGCTCCTACCCCGCCTTCCAACTTACCGTGTGCAAGATTGACTCCCTCCTTGCCTCATAGGCCCTATTGTACCTGCTCTTAAAACTATGTATGGCGCCTGCCACCACCACCTCTTCTGTCAACTCTGAGGCTGAAAAAATAGTTTGTAATATTCCTGTGGCTCGTCCGTATCTTTGACGTCTAGTTGTGTCGCCGGCCACCTATTTTTCACCTCTCGCACAGCCTGTCCCTGTCCTTCCCATAAATTCCCACGAGTATTTTGTATGTCGTTATCGTGTCTGCCCCCGTTCCTTCTATCCTCCAATGTCATTAGATGCAATTCCGCTAGCCTCTCTCGTAGCTCATTTTCCTGAGCTCTCCAACATACCTCGTTGCATACTCCACATTGTCCTGGGTATACAGTACACAGTACCTTGTCTTGGGTTATAGTACTCCGCCTCTAGGCACTTTTCTACTAGGTACTCCATCTCGTCTGCTGGTTCCCCGTCCAGATCTTTGTCCGTCTGCATTGTATTCAGAAATTCTTTCATTCCTTCGAAGTTCCGTCTTTTAAAGTCTGGATTCTCGCGACCTTCACCTGTCGTTATTTTCCTTACCTTTACTTCCGTCAGTTACTTAAAATTAAAGACTGTAAGAGGAGTTCCTCTGCCTCATCGCTTTTTCTCTCTCGCCATGTCATTAACATGCTAATTTACTAGGTATAATTATTGAGTCACACTATACCTAGAATTTTAT
Source organism: Cherax quadricarinatus (assembly GCF_038502225.1). NCBI lineage: Eukaryota > Metazoa > Arthropoda > Malacostraca > Decapoda > Parastacidae > Cherax > Cherax quadricarinatus. The sequence continues at coordinate 19,996,076 of NC_091324.1, read as the reverse complement.
AACTAATGGTTATCAATAGTGACTGGACGGGATTGTGAGTGAAAATCTTTCTCTTCGTTCGCCGTCAGATGACACGGTATTATTTGTCATGACCTGAATTATAGTGCATTATCCCAGTCTCGAACCACGAGTGATAGATACTCATACTGGAATGTTTCCTGGTTTTTCCCGGCAACCGCGTTACCAGATGCATTTCGGTCACTTTTTTTTTTAGTTCTATTGTTCGTCGTTAAATATGCGTTTTTTAATAAGTTTACGTAACCTACCTGAATCTAATGTAACCTAGATACATCTAAAATGAAGAAAGTAGCTTATGAAAATTTCCGTATACTAAACATTGACGTTGATGTAGTAAATTGAGGCGGGGTTAATATCGTACTTCTTCCTCAATGTCATAGTCACGTCAACACACTGTTTTCTTTGATAAAATAAACATTATTGTTGTGAACTTGAATCTTCGAGATATTGCTCGAGGCCTCTTGCATTGGTTAACATTAGAGGATACTCAAACGTCGCGGACAGTAACCGTAGACTTTTTTAACCTCCGACTGGCCTGGTCATCAGACCACCTCTGGCTGTCCTTGATTCTCGGCTCTTGTCGAATTATAAGGCACTTTTTTTAATGCTTAAAGTTATTCCGCAGAGGAGTTTGGAAGTTATCAGAGCCATTCCAGGATGCTAGAGTACGTCTAGGTGAGTACAGATAGGAAGTGTGTCTCGTGCCCAGCAGACGGAGGATCAGGTTTCCACCACTTCTTGCGCTTAATGACCCACATGGATTTAGCGCTTAACATGAATTATTTGCTTATCCAGACTGTTGGTAATGGGTTCAACCCACTTTGACCACAGGACGCCTACACGTGCCAACTGGTCCTAGAATTTTGTCCTGCTCACCGTATACCAGTGTTGAAAATTTAGGCCGATCTAATGAAGCCTTTTCGTGTTAAGAGCAAAGTTATAGCGAAAAGTTGGAGAAGACAAAAAATGAACACCAGACAGACACTTAAAGGTTTCCCTTCAGGGATACCTAACTTCTCAACTTCACTAAATTTTGAACAAGTAACCTGATATAACCTACTGACTTTTTAAATGAAATTATATCGATGGTTGCATATGATGTTTGTTATTCCTCAAGAAACTCGCCCACCTGCAGATCCCATTGTCAGTGACCTAGAGTCGGCTGAGTTACTGGGTCTCGCACCGGGCCGATCTTTTAAGCCCCCTTGGGCGTCTCTGGTGACAAAAATTGCCCTTAGAGTCGCTCCAATGGTATGTAATCTCCGTTTGTGGTGGGCGTGGGAGGTCCTCTGACGGGAAATGTTCTCCTCCGGCGGTGAGTGTCAGGTGCTCTTGTAGTGAGTGTGTGGTATTCTGACTGTATGTGGCCCTCTGGTGACGGTGGTGGTTGTGTGTGTAGGTGTAGGTGTGTGTGTAGGTGTGTGTGTAGGTGTAGGTGTGTGCGCATGCGCTTCGTTACTATATTTTAAAGGCTTTCTTCACTTAATGAAGAATGCAGTAAAGACGAAATAGGAGCCCCTGAGAAGGAGCAGCACAAGTAAGCCAATCCTTTGCAACTGCCTAGGGACTGTGACTCAGCACTGTTGCTAGCAAAAGAACATACGCTGTGCTTAACGGAGAAGCGCATCTTTGCTACTGCACAGTGGCAGAGGAACCGAGGCGCTAGAAAGGTATAATAGAGAGCAAAAATAATGTAGATTATTAGAACGAGGAAGGAAATGTGCTTGTGATTTAATGTATAAAATATAGTAGAGAACCTTCAACTCTCTTCTCAAAGAGGATTAGATCAGGAAGGAATGAATCAAGGTTTCCATGCGTGATGTTCGTTAACTTGGGGATGAGCTCCAAGTTCTCAATTTGGCTGCGACAATCTTCAGAGAGAAGTGAAAAGGAGTGATTAAATAATAGTATGAGTTTGCCGTGCCATGTTCTTCTACTTCATCGTGATTCATCAATAAACGAAGACTAGTTTCACGGGTCCCTTAAAAATCAAGAAGTTAAGTGTTTTAAATTGAGATACTCACGTCTTATAAACGACGTTCTGAGTGTAAATATCACATTAATCAGATTAAAACTGTATAATACTACAACATACTCGTCTATCATATAACCAGTAAACACTGACTGTGAAGATATAATTGGAAAGTCTTTTGGTGTTGACATCTGCTTGAATAATACATAGATTCAGCGCAATCCAGACCAGCTGGTGTCTAGTCTATTTACAAGAAAAGGCAACCAAGTGATGCAAACTGACTAATCGTCTTCGATGTATATTTGGGGATGCGTCTCCGTTATGTGTTCTGAGTTTTCAAGATGTAGAGATAATGCTGTTCTTATCAAGCAGCAACCACATCGTGCTAAGCTATTTAATGCCAATTCAATGCAGATGTAGGTGCATTTCCTTCTCTAAATACACCTAACATCTCGCAGTATATTCTCGTTCTTAACCCAGAAGGTACTAAACGCATCTGCATGGATTAAGACAGGGCCATTGCAGTTACAAAGCCAGATGGATATCCCTTTCCAAGAATAGATTACATCACTGACCTGGGGGACATTTGAAGCATGTGTCTAGGCTGGTAACTGTTGAACGGGTGCTGTCAGGTCACCTCGGCAGAGATGGCGATTGTTGTCGATGCTTTAGCATTAAGGAAAGTTTATGTAATTGTAAAGCCATGGTATCTGGGTGGTGGTGTTGTCAGGTACTGGTGGCGGTGGTGCCAGATACTGGTGGTGTTGTCAGGTACTGGTGGCGGTGGTGCCAGATACTGGTGGTTGTGTGTCAGGTACTGATGACGATGGTGTCAGATACTGGTGGTGCTGTCAGGTACTGGTGGCGGTGATGCCAGATACTGGTGGTGTGTCAGGTATTGGTGGCGGTCAGATACTGGCGGTGTTGATGGTGGTGGTGTTAAATTTGGTGGTGTTGATGGTGGTGGTGCCAGAAACTGGTGATTCTGATGTATCAGGCACGGGTGGTGGTGGTGTCACATACTAGAGGTGCTGATGTGTCAGTCACCGAGGCAGACTGTCACTGAAGAGTCAGTTAACTAGCCAAGAATAACAAATCAACTAGCTACATGCAACACTTGCCACTCACGTCGTGGGGAAGGTTTTCCAAACAGCTTTCAGTCACGAATCAGCCGAGAAAATTTGAGCCTCATTTTCCTTCCCAAAATAATGATAATATGTGTAATATCAATCTATATTTATTTTGTAATTTAGACTGATTTTAATTGCTCGTTGCAATTCTGTTCTATCATTACGTGTTTTGTATTCAATAATAACCTTGAACGTTGTCTTCCTGATTCTCTTCTTCCTATTGTTATCTTCATACACACACAGCAGTTACAATATCCCAGACACAACAAAACACTGTTTATACTTCCCTAAAAATATGGTCGTAATTTCACGCACGAACCCGCGGCCAACTTTTCTTGATCTCATCAGGTAATATTTGCTCTATACCAGTCCACCTCGGTCAGTCCTGGATGTTCCTTGACTCCACTACATGCCTCCCAACACACCACCACTACCACCACCACCTACACACCACCACTACCACCACCACCTACACACCACCACCACCACCACCTACACACCACCACTACCACCACCACCTACACACCACCACCATCACCACCACCACCACCTACACACCACCACCACCACAACCACCTACACACCACCACCACCACAACCACCTACACACCACCACCACCACAACCACTTACACACCACCACCACCACAACCACCTACACACCACCACCACAACCACCTACACACCACCACCACCTATGCATCACCACCACCATCACCTACACACCACCGCCATCAGCTTGTTTCACGCCCTCCATGTACACACACTTGTTTATATTATGCCTTCAATCCTACGGTTAGAGAAGCCTCCGGAACCTCTTCTTGCCCTGAAGAACTCCACATGGGTTATTGATGTGTCGAGTAGTGGCGGTAGTGTGTCAAGTAGCGGGGCTAGTGGTGGTGGTGTCAATTAGCGGTGCTGGTGGTGGTGTGTCCAGTAGCGGGGCTGATGGTGGTGTGTCAAGTAGTGGTGGTAGTGTCTAGTGGTGGTGTGTCAAGTAGCGGGGCTGGTGGTAGTGTGTCAGGTAGTGGCGGTGGTGGTAGTGTGTCAAGTAGTGGTGGTAGTGTCAACTGGTGGTGGTGGTAGTATGTCAACTGGTGGTGGTGATAGTATGTCAACTAGTGGTGGTAGTGGTAATGTGTCAAGTAGCAGTGTCACACTAATGTGTCAGATCCTCGTGGGGTGTCAGTAAGGAGATGGTCATTGGGAAATTTGATTCTGTTTTCATTTCGAGGCTGTTAATCCCTTTACATTATTTTCATCGATCATTTTTCATGCCTGGTTCTCCGTAAGACTCTGTGATTTTCTTTTCAATCTCGATGGGAAAAATTATTCGTAATTTCTCCTCGAGGAAAATTACAGACAATTTTTTTCTGTTCATTCGTGACTGCATATATTTTTTCTGGGACGCTTGGTGAGAGTATGACGAAATGATGGAATAAGTGGGAAATGGTAAATGTAGCTCGCTGAAAGAGAGAGAGAGAGAGAGAGAGAGAGAGAAAGACAGACAGATATACAAAGAGACAGAGAAAGTGTTTGCGTTAGTCTGCTAGAATGTTAGTGTGTGTGTGTGTGTGTACATATGAGCTGCTCCAAATGTTATTGCTAGGATGTGATCTTACCTTCACTCGTCCAGTTCCCCGGGGACTGCTCCCCATGGCTCTCTCATACCTACTTCAAAAGGCGTGTATGTTGTCAGCCTTCAAAACCTTCTCTTCTCGCTCTGTCCACTCCTTCCCCTTCCTTGTACCAAAGGAGTCGTCTTTCTAACGTCTATAACACGTAAGTAGCTTACACAAGAAAGAAGGAGCACTGCTGCAGGCCTGCTGACTCATGCCAGGTTAGGTTCAACTCACCCCCACCCACCCCCACTCGTGTACCTGTCATTGAAGCTATATGAAGTTTTAGCTTCAGTGACGATTACATCTGTATATACCCTGTATATGCCTCTTCCTCCTGGCTCACACTTTCGCAAAATTACCTCACAGCTAACCCAGTAAATGAAGATAAATCTATAAACGATGTTCCGGTCCCTCTGGACCATTATCAGGTCAGGATTTGTTAAGGGTGACTATCATGACTCACGAAATCGTAGTATCATAATTACAAACAAACCGCGGAACGCGTGAGGTTTGAACCCATGGCGAGTGAGTAGTAAAACTCCAGGCCAGAGGTTCAAATCCCGTCCGTTCCGTTGTTAGGGTGACTATAATTACTCAGGATGGATCGAAACTTCGTCCAAAAATTAATCTCCAATTTGTGGGGTAGATGTTAACTGTACCATCTACAAAAGATTAACCTTTATTCCTGAAAGTCTTTTACTCGCGTCTCGTGTTTGGTAATGTTTATCAAGAAACAGCACAAGTGTTTCCTGACGAGGGTCTTAGTCATATGATGACCCGCAGCTGGAGTTTCTGATCATCTGACCGAGACCTTCCGCTGGCATATCCGTCCACCCGTGTTAAAATTGTCTCCCCTGCAGTTCTCGGCTCTAATACCTTGAGATCAAGACTATTTAACTTGTTCGAGGTCAGTCTGGTGTTTTTTTTCCATGAGGCTTTCCCAGTTTTGTAATAATATTGACCGAATTACCGTCAATATGTTAAGTAAAATGACACAAGAGCGATTAATGTTGCCACAATAAAATGTCCTTTGACTTCTCCAGTTTTTTGTTTCTGCCAAGGTGATGGTTGTAAGCTGGTGCTGCATATTCTAGGCAACTTAAAGTGCTCATCGGTATTAAAATATGAGGATAATATTAGCTATAAACTTGGTAAATGTGAAAGTCTTTATAAGCTTAGTGAACGTGAAAGTCTTCATAAGCTTAGTGAACGTGAAAGTCTTCATAAGCTTAGTGAACGTGAAAGTCTTCATAAGCTTAGTGAACGTGAAAGTCTTCATAAGCTTAGTGAACGTGAAAGTCTTCATAAGCTTAGTGAACGTGAAAGTCTTCATAAGCTTAGTGAACGTGAAAGTCTTTATAAGCTTAGTGGACGTGAAAGTCTTTATAAGCTTAGTGAACGTGAAAGTCTTTATAAGCTTAGTGAACGTGAAAGTCTTCATAAGCTTAGTGAACGTGAAAGTCTTCATAAGCTTAGTGAACGTGAAAGTCTTTTAATTTTAGTGAATGTATAGGCCTTTAGACTTGGTAAATGTGAAAATTGCTCTCCATATTTAGTAAGAGTAAGTCTTACTGTAAGAGTAAGTCTTACTGTAAGAGTAAGTCTTACTGTAAGAGTAAGTCTTACTGTAAGAGTAAGTCTTACTGTAAGAGTAAGTCTTACTGTAAGAGTAAGTCTTACTGTAAGAGTAAGTCTTACTGTAAGAGTAAGTCTTACTGTCAGAGTAAGTCTGACTGTAAGAGAATGTCTTACTGTCAGAGTAAGTCTTACTGTCAGAGTAAGTCTTACTGTCAGAGTAAGTCTTACTGTAAGAGTAAGTCTTACTGTAAGAGTAAGTCTTACTGTCAGAGTAAGTCTTACTGTCAGAGTAAGTCTTACTGTCAGAGTAAGTCTTACTGTCAGAGTAAGTCTTACTGTCAGAGTAAGTCTTACTGTCAGAGTAAGTCTTACTGTCAGAGTAAGTCTTACTGTCAGAGTAAGTCTTACTGTCAGAGTAAGTCTTACTGTAAGAGTAAGTCTTACTGTCAGAGTAAGTCTTACTGTCAGAGTAAGTCTTACTGTCAGAGTAAGTCTTACTGTCAGAGTAAGTCTTACTGTCAGAGTAAGTCTTACTGTCAGAGTAAGTCTTACTGTCAGAGTAAGTCTTACTATCAGAGTAAGTCTTACTGTCAGAGTAAGTCTTACTGTCAGAGCAGAGTAAGTCTTACTGTCAGAGCAGAGTAAGTCTTACTGTCAGAGCAGAGTAAGTCTTACTGTCAGAGTAAGTCTTACTGTCAGAGTAAGTCTTACTGTCAGAGTAGGTCTTACTGTCAGAGTAGGTCTTACTGTCAGAGTAAGTCTTACTGTCAGAGTAAGTCTTACTGTCAGAGCAAGTCTTACTGTCAGAGTAAGTCTTACTGTCAGAGTAAGTCTTACTGTCAGAGTAAGTCTTACTGTCAGAGTAAGTCTTACTGTCAGAGTAAGTCTTACTATCAGAGTAAGTCTTACTGTCAGAGTAAGTCTTACTGTCAGAGCAGAGTAAGTCTTACTGTCAGAGCAGAGTAAGTCTTACTGTCAGAGCAGAGTAAGTCTTACTGTCAGAGTAAGTCTTACTGTCAGAGTAAGTCTTACTGTCAGAGTAAGTCTTACTGTCAGAATAAGTCTTACTGTCAGAGTAAGTCTTACTGTCAGAGTAAGTCTTACTGTCAGAGTAAGTCTTACTGTCAGAATAAGTCTTACTGTAAGAGTCTGTGGAATATGACACTGTTGCTTCACGTTCAGAGTTACGCGTGTAACGTTGATATTATCGGTCTTAG
>NC_091324.1:19883540-19978540 GCF_038502225.1 Cherax quadricarinatus | reverse complement strand
ATATATATATATATATATATATATATATATATATATATATATATATATATATATATATATATATATATATATATATTGTGTGTGTGTTTATGCAAATATATTAATATAATATATATACACTTAATACACGCACACATAATCTGCAAATATTTTATGTACGGTGAATCAGTGGCATGCAAGTCAGTGCAACCAAAACATCACAGGTGGCTGGCTGCCTTGTACCCAGGAGCAGGTTTTAGGCTCTACAACATTCCAAAATACTAATTGGGGCGGCGCCCCTCGGGGGAAAGGAACATTTTTTTTGGTTTCACTATGTCGAGTGACATTTTAATTTAAATCTCTTTTATAATGATTTCAAAAACATGTAGGACGTAGGAAGAAGTTGGTGGATGGATGGAAACTGACGATATTGCAGTTTTTTTAAATTATGCCATGTTATTTACATGGTGATTTGTATTACCTTTGTGATATGTTAAAGTTGTGAGGAATAGTGTTAGTCTCCTTATGATGTAAAGTAAAAGGACACAAGTGCAACTAATGTGACATTTATTGTGACAACGTTTCGCTCTCCAGGAGCTTTATCAAGCCATTACAAACAATACATGGCTTGATAAAGCTCCTGGAGAGCGAAACGTTGCCACAATTAAATGTCACATTAGTTTCACTTGTGTCCTTTTACTTTACATATTGTCGGTAATTCTACCAACTTTATTACAATCTCCTTATGATGTAGAATTAATTAGGCCTACTAGGTATACATAAGTACAGTTATCATATATACTGCAAATTAGCTAGGATAACACATAAAGATCGGACAAAGTGACTTATTTCCAAGAAATTAAGTTCAGCCACTGATGAATGCATGGAGAGGCAGGGAGGAACGAAGGGAGGCTGTGTTAGTACGTATGTGCTTCTCTCTCAAGAATCCAGCCGTAAATCCCTGGAATTCCCACTTCTGTCTCAGGAGTTTCTGTGTCTGTCTGAGGTTTCCCATGTGCTGGATCCGTCTCTGGGCCCCCTGCATCTGTCCCCTCAGTCCTGCGTCTGTCCCTGGACGGCTAGCCAATATATGTCCCACCAACTGTGCTCGGCATGCTAATTTCACCCGGGGGGACGACCTCTTGGACACGTTTGTGATATACCTGGTACACCATTATGTACGACACGGACAGCCACGGCAGCAGCAACAGTAGTAATAACAGCAGTGGCAGCAGCTGCTGCAGTGGCAGCCAAAGCGTCAGTGGATACATCAACAGCAACAGCGGCGACAACAGAAACTAGTTTCATTTTGAAAATCAATAAATCAAACATTAATCCAACGCCGCAAAATCAACATTGTTTACATTCAGACTTCTTTTTTTTTTGACGCACAAGAAAGAGACTGGCGACTTTTTATGCCAATTTAATTTTAATAACTTTAGAAACATGTGCTGGTATCGCAAACATTGTATTGTCATATCCAAAAAAAAAAGAATGCAAGATAGCCGAGTCAGAGAGGATACAACAGACTCGAGCCGAGCTGCGGGTTGTTTGCTGTGTGAATGTGTCGTTAGCATGTTAGAACATTGTTGTGAGTACGGTGTTAAAACGCTGTGAGTACGGTGTTAGAACGCTGTGAGTACGGTGTTAGAACGCTGTGAGTACGGTGTTAGAACGCTGTGAGCACGGTGTTAGAACGCTGTGAGTACGGTGTTAGAACGCTGTGAATACGGTGTTAGAACGCTGTAAGTACGGTGTTAGAACGCTGTGAGTACGGTGTTAGAACGCTGTGAGTACGGTGTTAGAACGCTGTGAGTACGGTGTTAGAACGCTGTGAGTACGCTGTTAGAACGCTGTGAGTACGGTGTTAGAACGCTGTGAGTACGGTGTTAGAACGCTGAGTACGGTGTTAGAACGCTGTGAGCACGGTGTTAGAACGCTGTGAGCACGGTGTTAGAACGCTGTGAGTACGTTAGAATTAGAACGCTGTGAGTACGGTGTTAGAATGCTGTGAGCACGGTGTTAGAATGCTGTGAGCACGGTGTTAGAACGCTGTGAGTACGGTGTTAGAACGCTGTGAGTACGGTGTTAGAACGCTGTGAGTACGGTGTTAGAATGCTGTGAGTACGGTGTTAGAACGCTGTGAGCACGGTGTTAGAACGCTGTGAGCACGGTGTTAGAATGCTGTGAGCACGGTGTTAGAACGCTGTGAGCACGGTGTTAGAACGCTGTGAGTACGGTGTTAGAACGCTGTGAGTACGCTGTTAGAACGCTGTGAGTACGGTGTTAGAACGCTGTGAGCACGGTGTTAGAACGCTGTGAGCACGGTGTCAGAACGCTGTGAGCACGGTGTCAGAACGCTGTGAGTACGCTGTTAGAACGTTTTGAGCACGGTGTTAGAACGCTTTGAGCACGGTGTTAGAACGCTGTGAGCACGGTGTTAGAACGCTGTGAGCACGGTGTTAGAACGCTGTGAGCACGGTGTTAGAACGACGTGAATACGGTGTGACAATGTTATATGCTGTAAAAGCGTTGTAAGCCCGTTACTAGAATACTGTGAGCACGTAAGAACGTTATAGGGAGTCACAGCGTTGTGATTACGTTACAATAACGTTGTGAACAAGTTGTAAGATCACTGCGATATAGTTATGAGTACTGGTTGAATATATATATATATATATATATATATATATATATATATATATATATATATATATATATATATATATATATAAATTTGAAACACTATCAACAATGAGAGATACTCAGAGAGAAACAAGTCTGACGGATAATGGTGTGCGCGTCCCCAGGCAACACACACTGTGACAGAAGTTAATTTGCTCGTCGTAAGCAAACTAGTTGGGGCCAACCGAGGTAAACATGCACAGGAAAACTTCTACAAGAGTAATTACTGATCTGAAAGCCGAGGGTACGCAATGTTTTTTTTTTTTTTTCGTTACGTGTACGTGTGTGTGTGTGTGCGCGTGTGCGTGTGCGTGCAATAAAGCGTTTATTGGTGACTATTTTTAGCTATAGGAGAAGATTATTATTATTATTATTAAGGGGTGCGCTATACCCGTAGGAGTTAAACGGCGCCTGTGTGTGGGGGAGGGGATGGAAGGTATTCAAGCTCAATTCGGGGAACTGGAGCACAGATCCAATTCCCTAGATCAAGAGCCCCTCAGCAGCACCAAGGAACCTTCCTTGAGAGGACACAGAAGCAGATCTATGATGGTGGTGATGCCCCATCTTCAGTAATTATTACTTCATATTGTCTTAATTTACATTAACTGCAGTGCTTATTAACTCCTAACTCATTCCATTGCTTCATCACGCTGGAAAATAATAATAATCCTCAGTTTACCTTCGGTTAGACTTTTTATAAGCTCACAGCTGTTGGCGTCTCGAGGTTACTAAAGAAATCCCTGTATTTTTTTGTATCATTTTATATGTTTATTATTCCTTTTGCTTCTACCCAACGACCTTCATTTTTTTATTTTCCCTCTGAGTTTCTCCGTGATCCATACGTAGCTTTGAGAGCTATTTTGTAGCTCTCTGAATTATGTTACCCTTTTCTAAATGTTTTAGACGCGGACGTTTAAAACATTTAGAGAAGGGTGACGCAGCGCTCCTACTGCATATCTGTTTTATTTTTGGTTTAAGATCGGTTGAGGACAGTTTTGATTTTTAGCATTTCGTAATCCATATATGTAAAGACTTTTTTTTACGGTTGGGTGCGTGGTTGTGGTGGTGTTGGGTGCGTAGTTGTGGTGGTGTTGGGTACGTGGTTGTGGTGGTGTTGGGTGCATGGTTGTGGTGGTGTTGGGCGAGTGGTTATAGCAGAGCTGGGTGCGTGATTGTGGTGGTGATGGGTGAGTGGTTATAGCAGGGTTGGGTACGTGGTTTTGGTGGTGTTGGGTGCGTGGTTGTGGTGGTGTTGGGCGAGTGGTTATAGCAGAGTTGGGTGCGTGGTTGTGGTGGTGTTGGGTGCGTGGTTTTAGTGGTGTTGGGTGCGTGGTTGTAGTGGTGTTGGGTGCGTGGTTGTGGTGGTGTTGGGCAAGTGGTTATAGCAGAGTTGGGTGCGTGGTTGTGGTGGTGGGTGCGTGGTTGTGGTGGTGTTGGGTGCGTGGTTGTGGTGGTGTTGGGTGCGTGGTTATGGTGGTGTTGGGTGTGTGGTTATGGTGGTGTTGGGTGTGTGGTTGTGGTGGTGTTGGGTGTGTGGTTGTGCTGATGTTGGGTGTGTGGTTGTGCTGATGTTGGGTGTGTGGTTGTGGTGACAGGTTCAACTCTAGTATTACTGGGCATAATTCCCTTCTTGAATTTGTGGTCGTTGACGGTGTAGTGGGCGGGTGTAGGTGACAGTCGAGGTGTGTGAACCTTGGTGAGTGCCAGAGAGCCGACCGCCCCCCACCCTCCCATGCCGCCCACCCTGCCCACCCACCCTGAGAACATAGTCTTGTTAGGAGTGTTTTACGATCTGCTAATGTCCTATCTCACCTGGATATATATACACCTTTACCTCAGATATAGGCATTAACTTGAGCACACCCTGGTACACTATGGGCCGACTCGACACACCTGCACACATCCTGTCATGTTGTGCCTCACCTCAACACATCACGGCTCATCCCGATACACTTGTATACATCCTGACACCCCCCCGACACGTTCATACACTTCTGACAAGCCGCGGCTCACCCTCGTCTAATGTTTACACATCTCTCGGTGTATTTACACCTAGAGATAAACACCTCGAGTATACACAGTCACTGATACTCTCTCGGTGTATATATCCTTGACTGAAGAACTGATGAGTCATTGTTTCCAGTATAATAAGATAGTGTATGATTTTATAATGAACGCAGCCATTCGTGTATACTATAATGTATAATAAACCTGTAGATCAAGGTCATCCATAATCCGAACTGTACTATCGTTTATCTATGAAAATCAACTCATTTAACCGTGCAAATGTACAATCATTTATTAATAAAAATGAACAATTATTTATGAACAAAAATGTACGATTATTTATCAATAAAATTGTAATTTATTGTATATTTTATTATTAAATGGTTTTTTTCTTTACGTGGCCCATTCAGTCAAGATGTTGGTACCACCAGTACCGCTATCATCACTACCACCATTACCACCACACTGCAGGTACTGCACCATCACCGCAGCTACTAATTACTCAATTACCACAACCCATCATTACACTCCTAACCCCACCACCACCCTCCCTCACGTCCACCTTTACCCCATCACCATCACTAGCCCCCCTCACCACCACAACCCGCCCATTTACGTGCACCACCACCACCCTCCCCACTCCACAACCACCACTACTACTAACAACCCCCTCCCCAACAAGTAACAACAACAACCTTTCTCTCCACCATCCACCTTTCCCCTATCACCACCAGGTGAGGTAGTGCCAGCGCTACACCTTCGGTAGTGCCGACACTGGCACCCTCGGTCTTTACCTCACAGCAATAAAGAAAAAATTCTCCGGATCGTTGGAGTCTGTTCAAGGCAGAGTAAATCTATTATTAGAGGTCCGTGAGGACTATTTGACGTATATCCCGGCCCGTGCACGGCTTCAGAATATACCTTGTGGAGCAAGACAGATGGGAGGTGTGCGTGTGTTTGTATATATATATGTATGTGTGTGTGTATATATATATATATATATATATATATATATATATATATATATATATATATATATATATATATATGTGTGTGTGTGCATGTATGTGTGTGTGTGTGTGTGCTCACCTAGTTGAGATTGCAGGGGTCGAGTCCAAGCTCCTGGCCCCGCCTCTTCACTGGTCACTACTAGGTCACTCTCCCTGAACAGTGAGCTTTATCATACCTCTGCTTAAAGCTATGTATGGATCCTGCCTCCACTACATCGCTTCCCAGACTATTCCACTTTCTGACTACTCTGTGGCTTAAGAAATACTTCCTAACATCCCTGTTATATGTATGTGTGTGTAAATGTGTATGTGTATATATGTGTATGTGTATATTGTATATATGTATGTGTGTGTATATATATGCATTGTGTGTGTATATATGTGTATGTGTAAGTGTGTGTATATATGTGTATGTGTGTGTGTGTGTGTGTGTATGTGTGTAACCTTTATGCAGGTACAGCAACAACTTGGTTTAGAAAAACACGTGAGCAACAAATAAAAACCAGCAACAAATAAATGTTGTGTGTGTGCCGTCTCCCACACTTTATTCATTTTTATAATTAAAAAAAATCATTAACTGCAGTATTTTCTTTTATTTTCCTTAAATTAGCTCACTGGTCAACCTCTCCGAGGAGAAATTCCCTAGTATACTTCCTGCTTTCTTTTTTTTTCACAGTTTACAACTCTGACCTCTAGTTATCCCTATTATAGAGACGATTTTTTTTTATTATATGCCTTCATGTCTAAGACATATAGGAATATTGTCTCCTTTTTTCCCTCATTTCAGCCTCTCGTCATAACGTGTATTGTTTTTTACTCTGTTAACCATTTTGTAGCTCCTCCTTGGACCTTTCCTAACTTACCCACTTGTTCTTGTGTGTGTGTGCACCACAGACCTGCCACATTTTCCCCGTTCATGTCAAATACATGTTCTAAATACCTTTTTTTTTTTTTTAACTTTTATCCATCCATATATTAAAAACCCATATTGTAATTCTACTGTAATCGATCATAATTTATTTATATGTACTGGTAACATAAATGTTTTAGTAACTCCTAGGTCACTCTAGGGGAGAGAGAGAGAGAGAGAGAGAGAGAGAAGTCAAAGTTTTTCTTCATGAGAACACTTACTGGTAGACTCGTCTTCACTAAATTTTCTTCAGAAAAAGCCCAGATAAGTAACGAGCTGCAGTTATTGACCTGCGTATAACTCACTAAACGAGTCATCTTGCCAGTTGACCGCAATGGGCAGTGATATCTTGAGATGAAAGATGCAGCTTGATGTCATCTTTCAGGGGATATCCAGACTGAACTTTGTTAGGTAATAGGACACAGGCCGGCTTTGTCAAGACTTTACGGCTTGACAAAGCTCCTGGAGAGCGAAACGTTGCCACAATAAAATGTCGCATTAGTTGCACTGTGTCCTTTTACCTAAGATATTGTAGGTAATTCTACCAACATTATTACAGATTGAAGAGTCACAAAACTCCAGACCGACGCTTTAGCCACTGGACCAGCTGGCTACAGTAAGATTCATCAAACTAGGTATATTTCTACACCATAGAAAGGTTAGCTTAGGCACCACTGTGACCACAGTGGCTAACGCCACGGTTTGGAGTTTTGTGACTCTCTGATCGCGGGTTCTAACCCCACCCCTGGTATGGTTAGCTTGTAAACACTTGTCTGCGTTGAACTGCATGTCCCACTTCCAAGTCATCCTGATGCGTTCTAGTGTTTACATCAGATATTTCATAAGAACATAAGAACGAAGGAACACTGCAGAAGGCCTACTGGCCCATGCGAGGCAGGTCCAAGTCTCCTACCGGCTTAAGCCAATGCACCCAACCTAGTCAGGTCAGGTCACATTGACTTAAGGGAGGAACACGGCAACCTACCTGTTAGCACAAGCTATCAGGTCTAACTCACACCCACCCACATCTACTCATGTATTTATCCAACCTATTTTTAAAGCTACACAACGTTCTGGCCTCTATAACGGTACCTGGGAGTTTGTTCCACTCATCCACAACTCTATTACCAAACCAGTACTTTCCTATATCCTATTTTAATGTTATCGGAAAGTTTTAAATGGGATGGTGATACCGACAAACTGTGGAAAAGGGCATTTGTATACAGTTTAGGACGTTTATTAAAGAGAGACGTTTCGCCACGAGTGACTTCATCAGTCCTAATTAGGACTGAAGAAGCCAATCGTGGCGAAATGTTTCCATTAATAAATGTCCTGAACTGTATACAAAACTTCTATGTATATCCTCATAAACGATGTCTGAACATCAACAAGGATAACTGACGGGGGCAGAAGGAGTTATGACGAGTAAAAGATGAATTAGACAAAAGTGCGAAACGTTTCCTCAATAAAGATACCCAAGAGTTGCACATGTGTCTATTTTATCAACATGTCGGTTCTCTGAACCATTCATCTACAAACTTCTGGGTAGTTTTAATTTGTAGATATTTCGCCATCCAGTGTCTTTATCAATACGTGAGGTTCTTCGAGACTTCGGTGGTCAACACCTGCTCCTTAACTGAGGGACTGATTACCTCGTCTTTCCACAGTCTTCAAAATATGCCGATGTACTGTAGTTATAAAACCACTGGATGGCGAAACGTCTACAAAGTAAAGACACCCAGATACTGTACGTGTGTCTAATTTATTAACTAGCATAGTGTTAGGGAACTTAGTACTTTTGCAGTTGAATAATTCGAATTTCTTTTCAGGTAAGGAGTAGCGAGCAGATGAAGGCGTCGAGGCTGTTTATAAAAGTATAGGCTAAGAAAGACTTAAGGTAAGTGTTAAGACTTGTGTAACACAGATGGTGTCAAATAATTTGTTGCAGCTGTCACGGTCAATGCAATAAATCGACGTAAAATGCAGTTAGCAATGAGGATATCACAACTTCCTTAACAATGTAATTAACAATACAGATATGGCAATATTCGAAGTATATTTTAGAATGTAAGAACATAAATAAGGAACACTGCAGCAGGCCTACTGACCCATGCGAAGCAGGTCCATCCCCCCCCCCGGATTAGCCCAAGGAAGGAGCAAGGCATCAGACCTAGTAGCACAAGCTAGTCAGGTCCAATTCACACCCACCCACACCCACCAATGTATTTATCTAACCTATTTTTAAAACTACACAACGTTTTAACCTCTATAACTGTACTCGGGAGTTTGTTCCACTCATCCACAACTCTATTACCAAACCAGTGCTTTCCTATATCCTTCCTGAATCTGAATTTTTCCAACTTGAAACCATTGCTGCGAGTCCACTAACAAAAATATTTGGCCAACCCATTTTCAATGCTAAGTTTAGCTCACATTTCTGACTCACAGCTACCTCACATCGCTGACTCACAGCTACCTCACATCGCTGACTCACAGCTACCTCACATCGCTGACTCACAGCTACCTCACATCGCTGACTCACAGCTACCTCACATCGCTGACTCACAGCTACCTCACATCGCTGACTCACAGCTACCTCACATCGCTGATTCACAGCTACCTCACATCGCTGACTCACAGCTACCTCAACGCTCACACTGTGCAGCGAGTATAAAGAAAGTCTTGTGGGATGGTTATTGTCTTAAAATCGCTGCCGGTTACGATTCTCTTTTTAAGTTGTCATTATTCTCCTTCTAAATAAGTTTTAAAATCTAATTACGCGATTAGCGTTTGCATCCACTGGTAAGAACGTGTTTATCAGCTCTCACTAAGCTGACGCCACTCACCTGTCTCTAAGCTGGCGCCACTCAGCTTTAGTAATAACTCTGTAAGCTGGATTTTTTTTCTAGTTTAAATTTTGAAATCACTCATTGTTATTTAAGTATATTATACACGCCTTCTGACCTCATGCAGTATTAAAAATTTTATTTCCTTGACAATCTAGACTGCGTGTCTGTGATCTCTTTGTTTTATAAAGGTCGGCTCCTGCAGGTTTGGCGCGTTATGTAACCAGTGCCAGATGTGTAATGTCCTGAGGTGGCTCACACATTATTATCTGAACCGTGTTAATTAAATGAATCACTGCCTGCTGATGTCTGATCCGTGTTACAGGCATCACTGCCTGCTGATGTCTGATCCGTGTTACAGGCATCGCTGCCTGCTGATGTCTGATCCGTGTTACAGGCATCACTGCCTGCTGATGTCTGATCCGTGTTACAGGCATCACTGCCTGCTGATGTCTGATCCGTGTTAAAGGCATCACTGCCTGCTGATGTCTGATCCGTGTTAAAGGCATCACTGCCTGCTGATGTCTGATCCGTGTTAAAGGCATCACTGCCTGCTGATGTCTGATCCGTGTTACAGGCATCACTGCCTGCTGATGTCTGATCCGTGTTAAAGGCATCACTGCCTGTTGATGTCTGATCCGCGTTAAAGGCATCACTGCCTGCTGATGTCTGATCTGTGTTACAGGCATCACTGCCTGCTGATGTCTGATCCGTGTTAAAGGCATCACTGCCTGCTGATGTCTGATCCGTGTTAAAGGCATCACTGCCTGCTGATGTCTGATCCGTGTTAAAGGCATCACTGCCTGCTGATGTCTGATCTGTGTTACAGGCATCACTGCCTGCTGATGTCTGATCCGTGTTAAGGCATCACTGCCTGCTGATGTCTGATCCGTGTTACAGGCATCACTGCCTGCTGATGTCTGATCCTGCATCACTGCCTGTTGATGTCTGATCCGTGTTAAAGGCATCACTGCCTGCTGATGTCTGATCCGTGTTAAAGGCATCACTGCCTGCTGATGTCTGATCCGTGTTAAAGGCATCACTGCCTGCTGATGTCTGATCCGTGTTAAAGGCATCACTGCCTGCTGATGTCTGATCCGTGTTAAAGGCATCACTGCCTGCTGATGTCTGATCTGTGTTAAAGGCATCACTGCCTGCTGATGTCTGATCCGTGTTACAGGCATCACTGCCTGCTGATGTCTGATCCGTGTTACAGGCATCGCTGCCTGCTGATGTCTGATCCGTGTTAAAGGCATCACTGCCTGCTGATGTCTGATCCGTGTTAAAGGCATCACTGCCTGCTGATGTCTGATCCGTGTTAAAGGCATCACTGCCTGCTGATGTCTGATCCGTGTTAAAGGCATCACTGCCTGCTGATGTCTGATCCGTGTTAAAGGCATCACTGCCTGCTGATGTCTGATCCGTGTTAAAGGCATCACTGCCTGCTGATGTCTGATCCGTGTTAAAGGCATCACTGCCTGCTGATGTCTGATCCGTGTTAAAGGCATCACTGCCTGCTGATGTCTGATGTTTCTGTCTGAATCTGAGCTCATAAGATACAAAAAATAGCAATAATAGAATATTAATGAGACGATAATCTTGCGACTAAGACATAGAAGTCCAGAATACAGAGCTTGACGGGTTTAGCGCTTCCCCACAACTGTAACAATCGTGGGGAAGCGCTAAACCCGCGTCAAGCAGCGATGTAGTGGAGGCGAGATAATCAAGTCTGATGGGAGCAGATTTTCCAGTAAACAGCGTTTCCTCAAGCGGGTCTTTAGTCATATGATGACTACCCGCAGCTGGAGCTTTCGGTCGCCTGACCGAAACCTTCCCCTGGCATACCGGGTCACCTCTTCAAAAACTATGGTTAGGATTAAAAACCATTTGAATCCAAGTCGAGGGTGGCTCTGAATCCTCCCCTTGTGATGCTAAGTTGTGAGAAGAAATGGTGTGATGTTCTGGGAAATAACATAAGTCTTTCAGGCAAAACAAAAACGTGTTGGGTAAAAAGGACACAGATGCCATTAAAGAGACGTTTTATTGTGGCAACGTTTCGATCTCCAGGAGTTTTGTCAAACCGTAACAGCGAAACGTTGCCACAGTAAAATGTCACATTAGTTGCATCCGTCACATTTTGTAGGTGATTCTACCATTTTTACTACACAAGAAAGAGTTGTGGATTGGCCTTTTATCCTCATTCGAAGGTGTTCTGAAGACCGAAGTGAAGAAGGGCTTTTACTGCGACGAAATCTCTTTCTGCGTAAACCTTTATCAGTTGAAAAATCTCTTCGGCACCAGTGCTTCTTTCTTCGCTAATAAATTTCAATTTGCTTTTTAATTCCAGACGGTGATTACATTTCAGTAATTACTTCGTAAAAATGCAGTTACTGCTCGCGTTCTCCCCCTTTGCTTTATATTGCACAAATTAAGTTAAATCATTCTGAGCCTCGGCTTACTGAGGCTGGTTGACTGTTGGAGGAGGAAGATGGGTTCTAAATACCGTCATGTTGGGGTTCAGTTTTCTTTACCCCCTCATGCCGAGGTATGAGCTTCACATGCATGGGTGCAAACAGTCATGCAGGAGTGCGAGCAGCATCATACAGGGGGCCGAGAACAGTCATGCAGGGGTCTCAGCCCCGGTTCACAGCCCCAGTTATGCAGGGGTCTCAGCCCCAGTTATGCAGGGGTCTCAGCCCCAGTTATGCAGGGGTCTCAGCCCCAGTTATGCAGAGATCTCAGCCCCAGTTATGCAGAGGTCTAAGTCCCCGTTATGCAGCGGGCTCAGCACCCATCGTTCACTGAAAAAAGCGTAATTGAATTCGTCCCTCTGAAGAGATTTAATTAACGGTTATCAAACGCCGGGACTAAGAACACCTGTTGAATCATCACCTGATTAATCGTATCTGATGCGCTCACACATGCCTGTTGGATGTTCAAACTCCCCCAGCGTTCAAAGGATCCTTTACCCCTCTCCTTCCGTCCACCTCTTCCTGGGACGACCTCCCCTACTCATTTTCTCCCCTCAACCCCATATTTGTACGCCCCTCTTAGTCATCCTCCCTTTGATCACTACGGGGTCGTTCCAGCACACGATTGGTCATTTTTCCTGAGGTTAGTACAGTCAAGCAGGTAATTGGGAGTTTCTTGTATTGACTACAATCATTCAAGAGGATTGGTCGCTCTCTGAGTTCATTACACTCAATGCAGCGCTTGAGTTACCATTTACTGAGGATACTACCATCCCTCAAGCACCTAACCGAACATTACCTGAAGTCACTACCATCCTTCTAGCTGCTGACTGACCATTACCCGAGGCCACTACCATCCCTCAAGCCCCTGACTGACCATTACCCGAGGTTACTACCATCCCTATAGCGCCTGACATTCTTCCCAGAAGTTACTACTATTATCACAAAAACAGCTGATTAGTCGTTTCTTGGAGTCAGCAGCTAGCCACTGGTTGGCAGCAGCAGTAAATCCGAAAATCGAACAATTTAACTTCCTTATTGCCGAGGTCATCACGTAGTTACTACCGACTGTGTTCAAAACAATAACGTCATAATTATCCCAACTGCAGAGCGATTGGCAGTAGATTTTGGGGATGGAAACTCAGATATGAAACCATATTAAGTCGTAATAAACGACTATCAATGAATAAACAGAAAGATGGACGGGAGGCTCGAGCCACGGTCCCCAGATTGACAGGTTCAGCGCTCTACCCATGAAGAGGTAGAAATTTGATTTATATACCGGGGGTCAAACTTACCTAGAGAAAAGATAGAATACCGGGAGAGGGGTCGGTGCCTTACTAGACTTACAAGAATTTTTTTTTATCCTCCCTACCTCCCGTCCGGCTTTCTATTTATTAACAGAGATATGTTTACCGTCGCTGGGGAAGTACCTTGTACTATTCGAGACACACGTAATGCGCAAACACCTTCACCTTTGTATTGGACATAGAGATGTAAGCAGAAGTTGGAAACTATGCCTTTGGTGTTTCATGCTGGGAATAATCATAGGAAACCTTGAAGCTTGAAGAGACTTTTTATAACATTTCAGTAACCTTTGTAATCAGAGTGGGTAATGTAGAGTTTACCTGTCTGACATCAGGGTTCAGAGTACGTGTGTCTGAAACCAGGGTTCAGCGTACGTGTGTCTGACACCAGGGTTCAGAGTACGTCTAACACTAGGTTCATATGCTCAAATGCTGGATCGAGTGCATGTATCTAGCACCTAAGTCTCGCATGTTGAGCAACACAGAGTACATACGTCTGACACTAGGTGCTTCAAATGCTCATATATCCTGGCTGCAGGTTCTTATCTTCTCATGCTACAGCCGTCAGGAGGAAGACAGACACTGTGATTCTTTACCCTCAAGAGGATACAGATGTCCACACCCCCAGCAGCGCCGTCAAGGGTGTTAGCAACCCTCTTAGGGGAAGATCTGATGCCTTATGACCGGCTGTGGTGACATGGAAGTGCTCGTAAAGTTGCCTCACTAATATCATGTAAAAACACACGTTAACTAGCCACAGTGACATCAGGGAAAAACACACGCTGACTTACCACGGTGACACTACGACAGAAAAGGGCATTGTTTTGATCTAATGAAGTATGGTACAACAAATACCTAACAACATAAGAGACAGAAGGAAGGGAACTGAATATCTGGGATACCAGAGATTATTATTATTATTATTATTATTATTATTATTATTATTATTATTACTAGGGTCCTTATCACCGTAACATCAAGGATCCTAAGCAGTAACATAAAGGACCTTGCACAATGACGTCAAGGACCTTGAACACTGACAGCAGGATCTTGAATACTGACATCAAGGACCTTGTACAGTGACACCATGGAGATTAGCTTGTTAATTAGCCATGATATTATCAAGGAACCTGGGGTTAGCACTGGAGAGTGACTTCACTGTGCTAACTAATGCTGGCACCCAGCTGCTGCTGTGACGGTGCCATCTACCTTTGGCACCCAGCTACTCTTGTGATGGTACATCTACCTTTTGGCACCCATCTAATAGCGTGGAAGCTTAAATAATTGCACCCTGCTACTACTATGAGGGTTGCCAACTAACTGCCTTTGGCACCCAGCTACTGGTGCGATGGCTCTCACTATCCCTGTGCCACCTGGCTTCTGTTGTGGTGTCAACTATCTCTGACACCAGTTAATGCTGTGGGAGTCCCATCTCTTATGGAACCTAGAGAGTACTAAATTGCTATCTCTGGCAACCAGTTTTTGCTGTGGTTGTGGCTGGTGCCAGTGGCAATAGGCTACTGCTGTGGATGCGTCAGCAACGTGAATTAAAATCCTGCTGCAGGTATCTCAATTTATATACACGAGGGATCATCCCAGATTGTGGCAGTTTTGTTGCGGTGTTGAGGACTCAGTTCAGGGGTTATAGGTGAGGGGAACCAGAAGTACTGTAGGTGAGGGGAACCAGTAGTACTGTAGGTGAGGGGAACCTGAAGGTTTATAAATTAGAGGAACCTGAGGGATTGTAGGTGAATGCGACCCAGTGAAGAACACACATTCACCGTCATTCGTTGAACATGTGTCATGCCAGTATTGAAGCGAGAATTTTACTGAACATTCATCTGACTTGACATTAGATCCAATATTCGATCTAAATTTTACCTACCATGCCGTGCCGTATTCCCTTCACTCCCTACAGTGTTACAGTGGTACCTTGAAACACCAGTGGATTTGGTACAATTCTCGCCTCAGGATTGCCATGGTGGTGCAGATGCACAGGTGTGGGGGAGGGAAAGGGTTGTATTCTGGCAGATCATGGTTGGCACCCACAAAACTCCTTGCATACCATGGTTGGAAGCCAGAGAACTCCTTGCAGATCATAGTTGGAACCTACAAAACTCTTAATAGACCATGGTTCGAACCCACGAAACTACTGGCTTGCATAAATTATTCAGTGGCAAATTCTATAGCTTGCTTAAAAATAAGCATGACAGAATTTAAGATTTAAGAGAATAATTAAAAAAATCAAACGAAGATTAACAGGCGGGTTTTGTACACGGTCTCTCTCTCTCTCTCTCTCTCTCTCTCTCTCTCTCTCTCTCTCTCTTTTCTCTCTCTTTTCTCTCTCTTTTCTCTCTCTTTTCTCTCTCTTTTCTCTCTCTTTTCTCTCTCTTTACACAGGGTTCTACAAGGGTTGGTTAAGGTTCCTTAATTTATTTACAAGCTAAGAGCTGTTACCTACATGAGTAATTTTGTTATGAGACATATAAATAGGGAACAGGATGAAGCTGGAGCCATTTGTGAGCCAGCGACCTCTCTCTCTCTCTGTCTCTCTTTTCCCTGTAACTTGAGGCGAAGTGAACACCAGCAGCAGGCTTCTCTCTCATATTATTGGCTAAAGTACCAGCCGTTCACCCAGTTTGCTGCTCTCTGAAGGGTGTTCACTGAGTCTGCTTCCTGAGGCTGCCAGTGTACGCCACACGGGGTGAGAGGAGCACTCTGGGGGTGGGAAATAGCCACTTAAACTTGCCCATTCAACCCTTTCTTGACGTCTGGTTCCCGCTCGCTGCGCCTGACGAGGCTTCCTAGGAGAGGGTGAAAGAGAAAGTTTTGGCTCCAATATCTGGAAAAAAAGGAGGAGGGGGGGGGAAGTATTTGATTTTTCCGTAATGTGCAGGGTAGTGAAGCTCAATCCCTCACTGATTTTCGGGTTAGTTCCCGACATAACTCAGGACAGAGGTATGCGAGGAACACTCGTGTACACACACATACAATGTGTGTGTGTGTGTGTGTGTGTGTGTGTGTGTGTGTGTGTGTGTGTGTGTGTGTGTGTGTGTGTGTGTGTGTGTACTCATCTAGTTGAAGTTGCAGGGGTCGAGTCCTAGCTCCTGTGTGTGTTAGTGTGTGTGTTAGTGTGTGTGCGTTAGTGTGAGTGTGTGATTGTGTGTGTGTGTGTGTGTGTGTGTGTGTGTGTGTTGCAACCCCTGAATGGGTTACAATGTATATGATGTATATATATATAATGTATATTACCTTTTCATATAATTTTATATTGCTTATATTTGCGATAATAGCTAAATCGTAAATATATTGTTTTATATTATTATTTGACTTAGTTACTTTTGTTAGGTAGGATGTAACATATTATGTGCTCATAGTTCAAGTCTTGATTGTCTAACTACTGTAATTATCGCTTGTGGCTCGTTACTCTGCCGGCTTCTGTTGCTGGGCAGCAGCTGTCCACGGAGCTATCACGTGATCGAGGGGGGGGGTGTTCTCACCTAGCCTGAAGTATTCAGTCTGGTCTAGACTCACTTGGTGGTTGGATGTATTCCAGACAAGTGCCTAACTCTTCCTTATTGGCCCTTGTTGGAGGATCGTCTCTGTAGCTTTATTGTTAGTTCTGGAGACTCTGTTCACAGAACATTGTATAGACTTAGTGATTTTCGACGTTGTACTGAGGTTGTGTCTCTCATAGACACTCTGAGCAACTCAGGTCCTGAGCTGTAGCTTCTGACCTAATTTGTACTGGTATCTGTGTACTATCACAGTTGGGGATTTGCTTATGCTGAACTTAGATTCACTAGTATGGGAGTTTTGTGACTTTTGTGGAGGATCTGCAGATGGTCCCTACTTTGTGTCGTTATATTATCTCCTTGATCCTGATTCTGTGTCGCAGTTGCTTGCTATATTGCTATTGGGCTTAGCATTCTTTTTGTTGTTCAAGCAGACCGTTCTGATTGCCAGTTGGTCAAGAAGTTAGTTTATGAGAGGACTTTGTCAGTCGCTTGTTTAAGTCTAGCCGAGTCGTGAGACATAGCGAACTACTTAGAGCACTTACACACATACACACGAACTTATTTGTATATTGTATTATTAAATATTAATGTACCAGACGGTACTTAAGATTTATAAATGTGATATGTGCTTTCAGCACAATAATACTGTACATGAGAGAAGTGATTATTCTTATTTCGTTGATATTAATTTAATTTAATTTGTTATACGCCTAGACAACTTAATAAATTTATTAAATTTTAATTTCTCTAGTTAGTAGCCTACCAGTTGTAATCCTGAAGCACTAATAATTCTTATTGAAGTCTAATGGATAATTTGACCAGTATACTGACTAATTGTTACGAAAACCCAGTAACAGGCTGGATGCTAGAAGGGCAGTCCTTTCTAGTATTCACTGGAGATTTCTAAGCTTTTAGATTCGCGTTTTTTGTAACAGTGTGTGTGTGTTATCACTATGGAAAAAAAGGATTTTAACTCATCTCCATATTAATAGTACACAGCACCGACGAGAAGGTAATCAGTCCCTCAACCTTGACAGCAGTTGTTCCCTCTAACCTTGATAAACGTGAATTAGATGCACGAGGATTTAGATCCATACACTGGAGCCAGAAGAGAGGTGCAGCAATTGAAGACGTTATCACAGGTGGCCGGGACTGCCACTGCTTGAAGTGATAAACATTTTGAAACGCAGATGAGGGATGACAGAGGTGATGACGCCCACAATATCAAATCCACATAGAAAAAAGAATCGTGAAGCACTTCGGGGAGAACGTCGTTATTGATAACATAAATAGGAAAGCAAGTGTGAAAATTTTCAGAAACACAACTGTCCCAAACGCTTTTTTTTTTGAAGCACCTAAACTAAAAGCTTCTAATATGAAAAAATGGGGATTATGAAGTAGGCTGCAGCTCTCCTGCAGAATATTAAGGTCAGAGATACTTCGGAAGACATACTGCACTCCTGGGAATATTTCATCCTTGAAAATGATGATGATGATCTTACAACAGACCTTGCAGCTCCTTTTAGGAAGATTATTCACTGAAAAGAAGCAGTCGTGAAGATTGCATCAATGGCTGAGGTCATTGTTCAGTCTACTTCACTTAGAGGACTCATCACATCACTTCAGGCTGGTCTGGTCATTCAGATGAGTCGCCACTTTAGCTCAGATACCTGATTGATCTTCTAAGCTGCAATGGATTCTGCTCATCTTACTTAAAAAGTGAAGAGGATCGACTCCAGTGCAGCAAGATCACAATATATAACCATCCCCGGTATTACAAGCTCGTGGCAGACAACGTTGATCACAACGTAAGCACAGTGGACTCCAAGCTTCCCATGTGGTGGATATATCAGCTGCAACGAAGTTTGGAATTAAACCGCAAGAGGGCAGTGCTAATATATACTTTTACAGAAAATATATCGACACTGGAAGACTTTTTTTTTAACAGTCCATCGAATAGTGAGCAGTCACTGGTCTAGGAAGAACACTGGTCTAGTAAGAACACTGGTCTAGTAAGAACACTGGTCTAGTAAGAACACTGGTCTAGTAAGAACACTGGTCTAGTAAGAACACTGGTCTAGTAAGAACACTGGTCTAGTAAGAACACTGGTCTAGGAAGAACGCTGGTCTAGGAAGAACAATGGTCTACGAAGAACACTGGTCTAGGAAAAACAATGGTCTAGGAACAACACTGGTCTAGTAAGAACAATGGTCTAGGAAGAACACTGGTCTAGGGAGAACAATGGTCTACGAAGAACACTGCTCTAGGAAGAACACTGGTCTAGTAAGAACAATGTCTAGGAAGAACACTGGTCTAGGAAGAACACTGGTCTAGGAAGAACACTGGTCTAGTAAGAACACTGGTCTAGTAAGAACACTGGTTTAGTAAGAACACTGGTCGAGTAAGAACAATGATCTAGGAAGAACACTGGTCTAGGAAGAACACTGGTCTAGTAAGAACACTTGTCCTGGAAGAACACTTGTTTAGGAAGAACACTTGTCTAGTAAGAACACTGATCTAGTAAGAACAATGGTCTAGTAAGATCACTGGTCTAGGAAGAACACTGGTCTAGGAAAAACTACCTAATCTTCACTTGGATGACCACGGCACTGAAACTAGCTCTCTGTAAAATTGCATGGATGACACGTTCGCCGGAGCTTGCTGGACCGGCAGTGAAGGCGACTGTAAGTCAAAAAAGTAATCCACTACAATTATTCATTAAATCTCTGCCACTTGAGACACGATTTTATATATGTACCGCGTAACACCCATCGTCACCTCTCATCACCCCTTAGGTTCGAAAACTATGACTATTGTAGCTAGTCAACCATTGAACACATGTTTATTAATCGTGCTTTTAGCCATTTTTTTTTCGAAACATACGAGAGCATCAAATTTTTGGTTGCGCCAGTCCATTTTTTTGAGAGTTGCTTTTCACAAGAATTATCACGTAAATAACTTAATGGGTTTCATAACTGACGCTGGTTATTTTTATCTTGATATGACAATATTTATTTGTGGTGAGAGTTTTATTTACATGCGTAGATTGCGTTGTTATTTTATTATTTTTTTTTATTGTGTTGTATATAACTTTTATTGATACGAACGCCGAGTGGCTCTGGATACTCTGTAAATATCATACTTATTACTACAAGAGTTAGTGCTAAAACTTTTCCTAACAGAACAAAACCGGCTACAGAAAAATATCTAAAATATACACAGTATACCTGTAGTCAATGTTACGTAGCACCAAATGCTTTTGTCTCCCCCCTTTTGGACATAGTCTTCCGTGAGTAGTCATTAGCGTAAAGGTGTGGAAATTAACTCTCTTTTTTTTTCCCGTTCGACAGCCAGCCTGAGCACCACTATACTCGTGCTCAGCAGCACCACTATACTCGTGCTCAGCAACACCACTTTACGTTAATTTATGAGAGAGGTTAGGTCGCTAGGCTGGCTTGTTAAACAACTGTATAGAATGTTAACTTTGTTGCATACAGGGCACAACAGTCCCCCTTCCCTCCCACACACACAATGGAAATGTGCATAATCAGATGGGCTTCCAAAAACATATGTGATGATACATATACATAAATGCATATGCAATTTATGCAAATGCACCAACAGCTTCAGGAGCAACCAGGAGGCCTGGTCTGGGACCGTGCCGCGGGGGCGGTGATCTCCGGAAGCGACGACTACAGGTAACCTACAGTTAACAGCACTGTCTACAGTGAGTGAGAGAGAGAAGGGTAGGAGAGAACTTAGGGAATCACTAGCTAATCAAAGAGAGAGAGAGAGAGAGAGAGAGAGAGAGAGAGAGAGAGAGAGAGTAGAAAG
The DNA here is from genome assembly GCF_038502225.1 of Cherax quadricarinatus. Lineage (NCBI taxonomy): Eukaryota > Metazoa > Arthropoda > Malacostraca > Decapoda > Parastacidae > Cherax > Cherax quadricarinatus. The sequence continues at coordinate 19,957,972 of NC_091324.1, read as the reverse complement.
AGGGCGAGAGAAATTGGTAATGGAGGAAGAAGGAAGAAAGAAAACGTGATCGATCACTGACTAATCACCCTGAAGAGAGAGTGAGAGGTTTTAAAGTCCTGGAGCACAGAAGTGTCAATGATCGCCAGGAGCTGATGAGTGCCTTGGTGCCATTAGAGTGCCTGAAAGTGTCAGGCATCATTGGGGAGTCTGACATTGTTGCTGCTCCTTCTGGAAATACCGGAACAGCTGATGCCACTGCTACTTTTGGAAATACCGCTACACCTGTTGCTGCTACATCTGTAAATATTACTACAGCTGCTGCTAGTCATTTTGTCCATATTTAATTGTGGGACAGGGTGTGTGGACAGGGTGTGTGGACAGGGTGTGTGGACAGGGACACAGCTGACCGGCGTGGGGACCGAGGACCTGATGTCATCAAACCAGACCGATGAGAATTACCCCAGTTTTAAGTACTGTTGTCTTCCTGGGTGGTTATTTAGTGACATTAGCACTCCCACGAGAGGTGATCACTGTCAACAACCGAACGCTATTTATATTCCCGAGCATTCATTTGTTTCTCTCTCTCTCTCTCTCTCTCTCTCTCTCTCTCTCTCTCTCTCTCTCTCTCTCTCTCTCTCTCTCTCTCTCTCTCTCTCTCTCTCTCTCTCTCTCTCTCTCTCTCTCTCTCTCTCTCTCTCTCTCTCTCTCTCTCTCTCTCTCTCTCTCTCTCTCTCTCTCTTACCAAAACAAAATAGAAAAAATGTAATGGTGATGGTGGAGAGGGAAGAGAGGTTGGTTGTGACGAGGGAGGGGAGGTTGACCGTGGTTTGGGAGGGGTTGATTATGGGAGGGAAGGAGGTAAGGAGTGGCACATCATAACACTTGTAGCTTTCAATCTATGACAAGTGTATGCCAGGTACATGATGGGTGCATGACAGGTACATGACGGGTGTATGACAGGTCTCGACATTAATGTTGTTGATCTCAACCGTGCCTCACTCTCCGCCTCCTCATCCTCAATTTCCTCCTGCTACTCCTTCATCTCCCGATGATGCTCTACTTCCCAGGAACAAAACCTTGCAGGAGGAAACTCAGCCGCTACGTAATAACAGTATGTGGGGGGTGAGGGGCAGCGGGCCGCTAACAGCAACAACCTGGTTGATAAACATAATTAAGAATCTGTCTCGCCTTAGGTCTGGCTGCTAGGGTTGAACAGCTCTTGAAAAATGGTCACAGGCATTTTAATCTCTAATGGTTATAATCATAACCATATTCTTTTTCTAAAGGGATGGACCGGGAAGCCAGCGGAAGGCCTCGGTCAGATGACCAAAAGCTCATGCTGCGGGATGTAATATGACTAAGACTCGCGTCAGGAAACACTTGACCTGTTTCCTGACAAACCTAACCTAACCTAACCTAACCTAACCTCCTCACTGTGTTTCCTCTATACTGATCCTGAGAAAGAGTTAAACTTGTAGGGGCCTTACAGCACCTAGGGAATTGGAAACAAACGGGTTTGATCCCAGGAAGGAGATGGGTGGCTCTAATATTGAGTTATTGTGTTATCTTCCTACTGGGTCTTGTGTTATTGTGTTATCCTGCTTCCAGGTCTTGTGTTACTGTGTTATCCTGCTTCCAGGTCTTGTGTTATTGTGTTATCCTGCTTCCAGGTCTTGTGTTATTGTGTTATCCTGCTTCCAGGTCTTGTGTTATTGTGTTACCCTGCTTCCAGGTCTTGTGTTATTGTGTTATCCTGCTTCCAGGTCTTATGTTATTGTATTATCCTGCTCGAGGTCTTGTGTGATTTTGTTATCCTGCTTCCAGGTCTTATGTTATTGTATTATCCTGCTCGAGGTCTTGTGTGATTGTGTTATCTTGGTCCCACATCTTATGTTATCGTATTCCCAGGTCTAATGTTATTGTGTTATCCTGCTCCAGGTCTTGTGCTATCCTGATCCAGGCCTCGTGTTATCCTGCTCCAGGTCTCGTGTTATCCTACTCCAGGCCTCGTGTTATCCTGCTCCAGGCCTCGTGTTACCCTGCTCCAGGTCTTGTGCCATCCTGCTCTAGGTCTCGTGCTATCCTGCTCCAAATCTCGTGTTATCCTGCTCCAGGCCTCGTGTTATCCTGCCCCAGGCCTCGTGTTATCCTGCTCCAGGCCTCGTGTTATCCTGCTTCAGACCTCGTGTTAACCTGCTCCAGGTCTCGTGTTAACCTGCTCCAGGTTTCGTATTAACCTGCTCCAGGGCTTGTGTTATCCTGCTCCAGGTCTCGTGTTATCCTGCTCCAGGTCTCGTGTTATCCTGCTCCAGGTCTCGTGTTATCCTGCTCCAGGTCTCGTGTTATCCTGCTCCAGGTCTCGTGTTATCCTGCTCCAGGTCTCGTGTTATCCTGCTCCAGGTCTCGTGTTATCCTGCTCCAGGTCTCGTGTTATCCTGCTCCAGGTCTCGTGTTATCCTGCTCCAGGTCTCGTGTTATCCTGCTCCAGGTCTCGTGTTATCCTGCTCCAGGTCTCGTGTTATCCTGCTCCACGTCTCGTGTTATCCTGTTCCACGTCTCGTGTTACGATGTTTTATCTTGTTATTGTGTCCATCTCGAGTAAATGAATTATTTTCTTGGTTAGTTTAATTATCTCTTAAAAACAATTATTACGTCGTTGTGCAGGAGAGAGAGAGAGAGAGAGAGAGAGAGAGAGAGAGAGAGAGAGAGAGAGGGAGAGGGAGAGAGAGGCAGTCCGCAGATCAAGATTTTTATAATGAACATCTTTCGCTCTGTTTTTGGTTAAAAACCCAATATATTTGTTATATTTATTATATATTTATTATATTAAAAAATCACGTTTCTGTCCTGGATCAAAACGTCCTGGGAGCGATACGTTTCCATAATGAAATGTGAGTGCTCGTTCGTTCATTCCGAGTAGAGTTTCAACACAGTCCTGCTGAAGCTCTGTGAGGATATAGTATTTATGCTGTTACTATTTCCAGCATAGTAACTACTACTACTATTACTATTAATAATAATAATAATAATAATAATTCCAGATGTCCAGATAAAAACTTTCTCAGTAATGCGCGTCTCTAAATCACTATTGTTTGCAGCATTGCTCTTTGAAGCCGCTTCTCTTGTTGCTTTTGTTGACGCTGAGCAGCTCTACCAAAGGCGTAACTGGTGCAAAAAAACCACAGGGTGGCTTTTCACATACGCTATTATTTTCTAAACACTGGAGTGGGAGAGTTGTTAGTCCGCGTTTATGAAGCTTCGGTCTACTGTACTACTCTTTACCTCGGGTTAGTAAGCCCGCAGAGTTAGTAACCCTGGAAGCTTAGTGACCCAGACTAACCCAAGAAAGGCAAGCCGGGTGGCTTATTCCCACTGAGGTCCTTTTTCTTTCCCCAAGTCCTTGCCTAAGTCGCAAGTCCTTGCCTAAGTCGACTCCTAGTCATGTGTTTACTTCCGGGGCAGGAAGTGCTGGGAGGCTTGGCCATCCACCTCTCCCCTCGCCCGGGATTCGCATCCTCTTGAATGTAAACAAAAAAAAAAAATAGGAAGAATACTTGGAAGAAAGGAATACAGGTGAAAAAAATACCAAACTTTGACGAAACAAAGTGGAAACGCGTTGGAGCGTGGCTGGTGGAAATACAATTTACTGGGAAGTTTAAGAAGGGAAACTTTGGCTCACTAACTTTTTCGCTCATTCATGGCTCACTTCGGTCATCCTTATAGCTGGTTTTATTGCAATGCTCTCGGGGTCATTTTTCTGGTCTTGTTTATTTTTTTTGCCTCTTGCATTTCCTGTGAAATTTTCGAAGTTTTTTCCAAGCCTATTTTTTTTTTTCAACTAGGTTTTGCATTTGTCTTTATAACTATTGTTTGCACATTAATATCTACATATCTGCATTCTTTTAAGCTATAGCTGCACTCTGTTGGATATCTCTAACAATGTTTTCTGTTCCCTCTTAGATTGATATTTTCTTCAGCTTCACACCCCTTCCTGTAACCCTGAAAGTCATCTCAGCTTCAGGTAGTGTAGGGACTGACTGGTTGTTAAGGCTTCATTAGTCCTAAAACAGAGATGACTGAGTAATTAGCACAATAGTGACTGGAACACTACACAAATAACTCGCTCATAGAGAAGCTCACGACGACGTTTCGGTCCGACTTTGCAAATGGTCCAAGTCGGACCAAAACATCGTCGTAAGCTTCTCTCTGTTATGTGCGGGTTATGAGTATAGTACTCTGTGTACTCTCTTTGATCCACCGGAATACGTTTCCTGTTATTCCTGCCTTCTTGTAATCTAAGAAAATGCAATACACCCAACCCTCTCTCTTCCATCACTTCATATTAGAATTCCAAGAGACTGGTAAAACAAGACTTCTCTAAACCCGTGCTGGGTATTATTTGTGAAGTCACTGCTCTCCAAGTGTTCTAACACTCTTTGTCTGACTATTTTCTCCACTACCTTGCGCGGCATATGTGTCAGAGAAACTGTTTGTAGTTCGGTGCCTCCTGCCTATCTCCTTCCTTAAATATAGGTACTATGTTTGCTGTCTTCGGGGTCACTGGCAGTTGTCTCTTGTGTGTATATATACTCATCTATATGTGATTGCAGGGGTCGATTCATAGCTCCTGGCCCCTGTTTGTGTCTGTGTGTTATACTGCCTTGTTTTAATGAATTGATCTGAGCTGTAGAATATAAAATAAGGAATTTATAACGTGAAAAAGCGTCTAAAACACGCGGGTATGTGCGCATGCGCACATGTGGTTACGAGCGCTCGTGCGCGCAATCGGTCGGGCGCATGAGCCTGTAAGACTCGACTGGACCCGAAGTTCAAAATACAAACATTAATTCCCATGGGGCTGCCCCAGGAGGAGGCTGGGGAGGTTCAACCCTGCGCTGGATAGCCTCTCCAACTCTGCCAAACAAACTTACCAGCATAGTAACGCAAACTTCAAGAAGTATGAAGGAATTTTTTGACGCTGGTGGTGCCACGTTTAAATTCAAATGCTTCAACTTCCTTAGAAACTTGTAAACTTCGATGTAAATTATTTAGCAGAGGCCGGTAGGCAGAACCAAGAACTTTCTCACTGGTAGTTCTTCCAGCTAAATCTGATTTGGCCACTACCAAAACTGAGAAAGTTTTCTCATTGCAAAAATGCACACACATGCAGTAGAATGGGATCCTCTATTGACAACGTTTCGCCCACACTTTATAAAGTCACAAACAGATCTACCTGGGCAAAGAGTACATGAGTATATATAGCGTAGAGTCAGGTGGAGAATGTTGGGGAGGTTGGATTTGAGACGGACCTGCACAGGATGGGCAAGTAGGTACTTGCTAGGTACTTGTAGGTACCTTTTTGGGTTACTAGTATGACAGTAGAAAAAAAAGATAGACTATGCCGAACAACGACAAAAAAATTATCAGTGAAAAGCACGCTTGAGACCGGTGAAGAGAAGACTGTAGGAAAAGAAGCAGTCATGAAGCAGGAGGCTGTGATCAACCATACATGCTGGGCACTTAGAAACAGGCAGACATGAAGCAGGAGGCTGTGATCAACCATACATGCTGGGCACTTAGAAACAGGCAGGAATGAAGCAGGAGGCTGTGATCAACCATACATGCTGGGCACTTAGAAACAGGCAGGCATGAAGCAGGAGGCTGTGATCAACCATTCATGCTGGACACTTAGAAACAGGCAGGCATGAAGCAGGAGGCTGTGATCAACCATACATGCTGGACACTTAGAAACAGGCAGGCATGAAGCAGGAGGCTGTGATCAACCATACATGCTGGACACTTAGAAACAGGCAGACATGAAGCAGGAGGCTGTGATCAACCATTCATGCTGGATACTTAGAAACAGGCAGGAATGAAGCAGGAGGCTGTGATCAATCACACATGCTGGGCATTTAGAAGCAGGTAGTCATCGACCATGACGGTCTTATCAACCACGCTCGTTGGACACCCATGGCCTATATCAAGACGTCATTCACAGAGCGCATTGGTGAATAAAATTTTTATGATCAACGAGAATGCTGCCTGTGGGCCATCACAACACTCTGGGGATGTCAAGGCCCAGTTTTCTTCTCAATAAAATAGTCCTCCCTTCATTTTGAGGTGAGCCTTATATAATGCGAAAATTCGGGGCATTGTGTGCTAAAAATTCATGACATAATGATTTCGTTTTGTAGTCCATTAGCAAGGATGGCAGGTAAAAGCATCGGTGTGTGTGTGTGTGTGTGTGTGTGTGTGTGTGTGTGTGTGTGTGTGTGTGTGTGTGTGTGTGCGTGCGTGCGTGCTTGCTCTTATTGGTTTTGGAAGCACAAGAGTCAATGTGCCTGTTCGTGTGATTTCTTGCTTGCAGTTTACAGAAGCAGAGCTTTGCCAGGGCTCACCCGTCTTCAGTGTTCAGCTTGCAATATGCATATTCATAAATCTGCAGTGGTGTAGCAATTGCTCCTTCAGGATATTCCAACAGTATACCAATCTTATGGTGAGGGAGTATTCGAGAGTGTCATCGGCAGATCTTTTCCTTACATTAGACTGTTTTCTACAAATAAGGATTAAGAACGTTAGGTTTTACAATCCCCTAAAAGTATTTTTGATGGTTTCGCACTCTTCTTAAAGTAAACATAGGCTACAAATCCTGCATGCGCTAATTACAAAAAAATACGATTTTCTTTGTCTTTGCGGTAGATGAAAAATTGATCAGGATATGTGCAATAAAGTCGTCGATTTCCAGTTCTGGGACGGCCCAGGTACCACTTGTATCAGATGGCACTATTTACATTCAGTACAGCTGCACGACAAATCTCCCGATTCTTCCGGTGACTGGAGGCTCACACTGGGAGATTCAACCGAAGATATCAGTTGTAAGCGACCGTCTTTGAAACCCAGTTGGCGGTCATGTATTAGCGAGTGATAGTAAAAAAATACGCTGTCGTTTGTTGTGATTTTATTGTTTCGGGAATTTTATACAAGTGGTTGGCAGAGTGACGTGGATTCTTGATTGTTGGACATCGCTCGTCTCATTCTTTTGTAAAGCGGGATTGCATTTGCTTTCTTAACTAGGACCATTTGCCCTCTCCTTTCTCTCTCTCTCTTGTTTCCCACTGTCTTGCTCCCTCCATTTTTTTTCTTCTCCACCCCTCCTCCACTTTCGCCCATGTTGAGCATGCGAGTAAGACAGACGAGAATAATTAAGAAGAGACAGAAGTGTATGATGAAGTATGGAGATAAAAAGAGAGAGGATACGTTGGCAAGAGGAAAAGAGGATGCGTACACAGCTTGGTTGGCAGCAAACTTAGCTCACATACTGAGGGTCCGTGGTTCGATTTCCGGCAAGGGTGACAACATTAGGCATGCTTTCTTACATCTGCTGTCCCTGTTGTGGGTAGCATCCCCGGGGGGGGGGGTTAGTATACTTTAGATAGTGCTGGACTTTGAGATGAGCTGAGGTAGGAAAACAGCTCTTAGCCTGTAAAATTGAGGTGTAAAAATAAGTAGAAATATGAGATGGGAGACTTTATGAAGAGAGGCAGGAGTTACTGGAGAGAGAGATTCTTCAGGGTTTAAGGAGCAAAGTGCTGTGAGGGTGTTAGGAGGAGGAATGGCAGATGGAAGAGTATGGCAAATAGTCAGGAGGAATGGTAGGGAAGATGAAGAGGGGGAAGAGGAAGGATGGAATGGTTAAAGTACAGTATATTCAGAAGACACTATAGGTCTTCAGAATGACTTGGAAATTTTTAAGTTGTGGTGGGAAAAGAAGCAGATACAGTCCATTATGGACAAGTGCAAAGTGCTGATCCCTGAGAATAAACAGTTACTGTACAATGTAGAGGAAAATCATACCGGATGTGAAAAAGACTTGTGAAACCTTGGTTAAGCAGCAATCTGAAGCCAAAACGGCACTGCCTTAAATGTCTTCAGTAACACTAAGAGTGTCCTTGCATTCATATCAGCAGTGTAAGAAGAATTTTTGGCTGATAATTCCGGTAAATAATTTCTTATCTCTGAGGCTGTAAACTTGGTTTTACCCTACGTAGGCAGTGAGCCAAACAAAAATCGATTTTTTTTCCAAAATTGGTTAATGATTCTATGAAGCCTATCCTTGATTCCTTTACAAAAATAAGCTCTTTCTAGCTGGTCCTAAGTCACTGCCACAATACGTCTGACGACTATATGGCTGAAAACAAGCAGGAAACGTTATAACTAGTACGATTTTATTACCCTTGGTGCGAGAGTGGACTCGTGAAGTCTGTTGTTTATTGAGATTAACACTGTACTTGGTTTTAGAATGTTAAGAGATAAACCAGAGACTGTCACTATGAATCTTACTAAATGTCTAGAAGTAAATACACATAGATCTAAATGGCTTGTGAAAATATGTAATTTTATTACGTTTTATAACCTGCATGAACTGTACCACTGCAAACAATAAGAGCATTTCACCCCTCCATGGAAGACGTGTTCATTTAACATCACATACCTACATATGGAGGATGGTCTCGCAGCCCCCAACCATACACCACAACCCACGTCACCTTCGTATTCTCGGTCACACAAGGGGAGAAAAGTTCTCTGTTGAACTAACTCCTTTTAGTTCGTGCCATAGCTATACTTAATATTTTCTACGATATGTCTTTGATCCGACGTCTTTAAGAGAGGCCCATAAAAACACGAAAATATATGAATATTTTGAACAGGCTTTATTTCAGCTCACGCCGAGCTTATTGTGGTGCTTGCCAACTGCTGGTTTATCTAGTCTCCCTCTCGTTTCTCTCTTTTGTTACTCCCTTCTCTCCTTCCCGACTACCTCCTCCTCCTCCTCCTCCTCTCCCCCTCTATTTCATCATCCATTTCACCAGCTTCTTTTTACCTGGAGGTGATCCAGCCACCATGTGACAGGTGGCATGTCTCTGTGACCTCACCTAGGTGCAGGTGCATCAGTCTTCACCTGTGGTGTGCTCTCTCTCTCTCTCTCTCTCTCTCATTTTTTACACAGGGTTTCACAAGGCTAGGGTAAAGTTTCTTAACCTTATTTACAAGCTAAGAGTTGTTACCTACATTTGAAATGTTTATGAAACATACAATTTGGAACGGTATGAAGTTGGAGCCGTATGTGGGTCAGCAATTTCATTTGATCAGTTGACTTCGCTGTTATTATACGGTACAAACATGTTCCAGACTCGAGTCATCCTAGGAATAAATGATGTTAGATGAAGTGATGCTCTGGAGAAGGTTACAGAGTGGAGTTGCTGCTCTCTCTCTCTCTCTCTCTCTCTAGTCCTTATGAAAATAAAAGATAATGCTATAATCATGGGTGGAATTATCATTAGTACTTGAGGAATGGAAGACAATCAGGTTTGATGCCGGGGAAGGGCATCTCCACTTTACACGAATCAAGAACCCTTCACCAGCTTCCATTACCTCCCCTAGAGAAAAAAAAATACCCTTATCAAAAGTCTTCGAAAATAACGCACGAATTCTGAGCTCTCAAGTTACAACAAAAGCACTTGGAACCTTAGTATAAACACTGGATTAAATGGAAACAAAAGCTGTGAGTAGGATGAAGGATAATTCAGACTGTATAGATCTTTGGGTTACCAGCATCACTGAGAGATGAAGTTTTATTGCTGATGGTCTGCAGTTAATGCGGGAGTTGCAAATGCGAGACTCGGTCGATTTTTTTCCAGTAAAGTTTAGCAATCTGACATTATTAAAATATTGATAATGTGTGAGTGGAAGGAGGAGAGAAGATGAATGGCAAGGTGAAAGGAGAGGGTGAAAAGGGGAAAGGAAAGGTGGGAAAGGAGGATTGAAAGGGGGAGAAAAAAGGAGGTAGAGAAAATAATCTCTGTTGATACGAGGAAGGTTCATAGCTCATATCGAAATTAGAATCAACATACTTAATAATTTATTAATAGTCTGTTAGATTCTAACAGACTATTAATAAATTATTAAATATCTAACAGTTAGAGGAACAATCCTCATCATGATAAAGTATTTTTTTTCTCCTAAATATCGCATCAGAAGGTACTGTAAATTCTCCGACCATTAAGGATTGTGGGTGTCGCTACCCCCGCGATTCGGTAACAGACCAGACTTCCTCGTTGACGGTCTGGTCAATCAGTCCAAAGTAGGCAACACAGCCCGGCTGATCAGGAAACAGCTTGAGACACTTATTAGGTTCCCTCTTGATGACAGCTAGGGATATGTTGGTTATTCCGTTACATGTGAAGGGAGTGCGTTAAAAGGTCTTGGTCCCTTGACATTTATTTAGGTATCTGTTACTGTGGCCATTTTACCCCTGCTTTCCTTGGGGCATTTCGCACCTTCTGCCGAGGCTATTTCTTTCATTGAAAACGATTTCGGTGTGAAGATTTCTGTCGAATTAATCCAGAGTTTTTCCGGTACAAATTAAGAAACATCTTTATCACCTACCTTCTAGGGAATACTATCCAAGGGACTTCAGGTATTCCCAGTAATATTGATGCTTGACTGCCTATATAGAAGAAGCGAAAGGTTCTCTGTACGTTCTCTAAATACGATGTAAATAGTTTAGAAAACTGACAATTTGAAAAGTGAGACACATGTGCAACATTTGGGAATTTTATTGAGGAAACGTTTCGCCAGCCAGTGGCTTCTTCAGTCCAATGCAGACAAGAACGGCGGAAGATGAGTAGTAGTTTGAGGTAACCAGTCCCTCTGCCTGGAGTCGATGTGCTCAGTCCATCAATAAGTTAGTAAGTAAAGTAAGTATATTTAGGTACAGGTACACATAAATACAGCTACACAAATTATCAGAGTAAAACAAGTGTAAATTACCTAGACTGTGACTTATATCCATTGGATCTTGAAAAAAGCACAGTATGTGGTCTAGATCATTGATTTCGCCTACCGTCAAAGGGGCTGTTACTGTAGTCTTGTTACAGTCTTTGAGGAGTGTCATCCGAGGCTCGGCACAGTGACAGACCATTGAGTCCATGACTCACGAAATCGTAATGACACGATTGCAAACAAACCATACCACGGGCGGGATTGAACCCGCGGTCAGAGAGTCTCAAAACTCCAGACCAGTGGCTAACGCGACGGTCTGGAGTTTTGAGACTCTCTGACCGCGGGTTCAATCCCACCCGTGGTATGGTTTCATTGAGTCCATCACAGGTGAGACAGCGGTCGCTGCTGCCGTGGCTCTTCATAGTGACATCTCTCTCTCTCTCTCTTATAAGGTTTCAAAATTATGTACGACTGGGTCCACGAAGTAGGGGGCTGGTGGAAACTGTTGTATGTAGTTACAAGCAGGTTTTAAACACGGAGATTTGATTTACGCAATGAAAATTAAGAGTATGTAACTTCCTACCCCCCTCCCTCCCCCACTTCACACACACACATAACAAAAAAGGAGAGTTGAGAACAAAAGAGCATCACGTAAGGCCAGAAACACGCAACAAGTGCCTTTGTTCACGATGTGAATCTTCTATCCATTTATTTTTCAATTGTTTTACAGTGCTGTTGCGAGAGGTGGAAGGTGGAGGAGGGAAGATGGAGGATGGGAGGAGGGAAGATGGAGGATGGGAGGAGGGAAGATGGAGGATGGGAGGAGGGAAGATGGAGGATTGGAAGAGGGAAGATGGAGGATTGGAAGAGGGAAGATGGAGGATTGGAAGAGGGAAGATGGAGGATTGGAAGAGGGAAGATGGAGGATTGGAAGAGGGAAGATGGAGGATTGGAAGAGGGAAGATGGGGGATGGGAAGAGGGGAAAATGGAGAGTAGAAAGTTCGAGGAAAGTCGAAAAGAGGAAGAAGCGGGATGAAGGAAGGGGGTAAGAAGATAGAAGGAAAGAAAAAGTGAGAGGATAGATGGGAATGGAATTAAGACAATGGTAAGGTGGGAAGAAAGTCAGAGGAAGTTGCGGTGAGAAAATGGGGAGGAGAAGGAAATGAGAAGGAAGAAGGATATAGCAAGAGAGAGAGAGAGAGAGAGAGAGAAATGAGTGAGGAGGAAGACTTGATAAAAATCACTGCTAAAACATAAAAAGAATTAGAAACATCCCCATAAAAATAAAGTTCCAAAAGAAAAAAACTTGTCAAATATTTTCGTACTTAAGAATAAGTCAGCAACGTAATCATCCTGAACGATGCAAAGTGAAAAACTAATTGACCAGAAAAAAAGAAACAGAGGGCAGAGACATCTTTATATTTCGATGTCAGTTTGCCGAAGAGGGTCTCTGAGTGACGCCGAAATATACAGGTATATCTTACCTGTCCTTGATATTTCTGGCCAAAGTGGTTTCTCACTTTGCATTTTAAGCCAGACCAACGACATGAGGTTATGAGTTATTAAGAAAATATATTGTCTTTCCAAGAGTAGAAATATTATAGGATATAAATATTATAGGATAGAAATATCATAGAATAGAAATATTATAGTCTAAATTATTATACGATATTTTTAAGTAACTCGGTAAATTTATAATGTAATCTTAGTACTGGTATGTATAAGTTGGATCATTTTATTAGCATATGTGATCAGTTAGATACTTCGCATAGTGTACCCAGAGACATTAAAGTCTGTGTCAGGTCTGTCAAGCCCTGGGAACTAACACGGTGAGAGGATCCCAGTATTGATCTCTCAATAAAGATTTAATCACATGAACATGCATAAGCCCAGGGGAACCATCCCTCACCATCACAATGTGAGGGGAACCATCCCTCACCATCACAATGTGAGGGGAACCATCCCTCACCATCACAATGTGAGGGGAACAATCCCTCACCATCACAATGTGAGGGGAACCATCCCTCACCATCACAATGTGAGGTGAACCATCCCTCACCATTACAATGTGAGGTGAACCATCCCTCACCATCACAATGTGAGGGGAATCATCCTTCACCATCACAATGTGAGGGGAATTATCCCTCACCATCACAATGTGAGGGGAATTATCCCTCACCATCACAATGTGAGGGGAACAATCCCTCACCATCACAATGTGAGGGGAATCATCCTTCACCATCACAATGTGAGGGGAATTATCCCTCACCATCACAATGTGAGGTGAACTGTTCCTCACCATCACAATGTGAGGGGAACTATCCCTCACCAACACAATGTGAGGGGAACCATCCCTCACCATCACAATGTGAGGTGAACCATCCCTCACCATTACAATGTGAGGTGAACCATCCCTCACCATTACAATGTGAGGTGAACCATCCCTCACCATCACAATGTGAGGGGAATCATCCTTCACCATCACAATGTGAGGGGAATTATCCCTCACCATCACAATGTGAGGGGAACCATCCCTCACCATCACAATGTGAGGTGAACCATCCCTCACCATCACAATGTGAGGTGAACCATCCCTCACCATCATAAAGATCACAACAAAGTCACCATTTATTACATTAAGTCAGTAAGAGTCCCTTGAAGTGTACTCTCTGGGATATAGGCCAGAAAGATGCGTTATAATTCACACTTGCAAAATTATGGTGGACTGATGCCAAACTTGCACCATTTGTGAACTTCGTCAACATTTATTGACAGATTATAAGAAAGAAGAGTTTTATAAAGTATTCCAAATTCAGCAGTTTTCTCACTTCTGACCCGACTGAGATTTGCTGGAACCGATTTTTTTTGTACTCTCTGATCACTGTGCTCACTGTGTGTGTTGAATGGATAATGCAGGTCTTGTAGTGTGTGTGTGTGTGTGTGTGTGTGTGTGTGTGTGTGTGTGTGTGTGTGTGTGTGTGTACTTCACCTTCTTAATTGTATAGCTGTTGTGTCTATTGCTTATTTTCTCCTCTTTGTTTCCCTGAAAACGTAATGTAGAAGTCGCTAGGGAAATTTCGTTGTCCAACCTTGCCCTGCGTTTTTTTCTACATTAGGGTAATCAACTGTGTGTGTGCGTGTGTGTGTGTGTTGTTACTATTTGTGAAAGGCACGTGTCGATAGACACTTGAACTGTTGTGAGAAGGGGGGATATACGCATGTATTTGTAGTTACAAGGGTCGAGTCTCGGCTCGTAGTCCTGACTCTTATTTGCCATTTGCCTTGCTTTCTTCCTCTTTGTTTAGCTGGGCATGTCAAGCATACCTTTAAAACTATTCTTTTGGTCCAGGTCATTTACTCTGCTCACAGTCTTAGGTAATACTTCATAACATCCTTGTAACCCAGCTGTCTTTAACTTCAAGATGTACTCTCGTATCCTTATTTTCCTCCTCTGACAGCCCTCTCCACCGTACAAAGTCCTGTGAGTATTTTACATGATGTTAACATGCCTTCCCTGGGTCTTTTTTTTCTAATGTCAGGATCAGGTCCGACAGTCTCATCATGCTTCAGTCCCTGAAGTTCAGGGGCTATTCTCATTGTATATTTCTGCACTGTTTCCAATTTCTTAACACGCTTTATCAGGTGAGGATTCCATGCTGGTACTGTATGCTGCAAGATAAACTTACCAAGGCCGTATATAGGGCCGTGAATGACCCTCTCAGTCGCCCATTTTCTTCAGATCAAGAGTCCATCACACTCACTGGTGAGAAGCTGAAGGGAGTCCTTGATACTGGAGGATTCTTGATCCTGGAAGCTAGAACTAATCTCCCATTGATTAAGCCTATTTACCTCCCATTCCGTACGATCCTCTTCCCTATAATAATAATAATAATAATAATAATAATAATTATTATTATTATTATGTGCAGAAATCCCAGACTTTACGAAGTATTTCAAGCCGAGAATAGTGTTACAGAACACTGTTGATGTTCCCAACTTTATTAAAAGTAACTACTCTCCCTACTGCCCCTTTCCAGCCATAATTCATCCCGTCCTCTTCCCCCCTATTCTCTTAGGTCTTTTTCCTGTCTGTCCTTCTCCTCTCCCCTCCTTTGCAAACCTTTGATCTGTCCTTCCCTCCCTCCTTCCTCCTCCAGCTACCAGTTCAGGTCTCGTCAACATTACTCATACCGACAACCACAGAAACATAACCTTCCCCTCGTTTCCTCTTCTGGTTCCTCTTTCCTTTTCACAAATTTCCTGCAACGCTTGCCCCTTTTGTATTTTCCCTTTTCTTTCTCTTCCCCAATGTTTCCTATTATTCTGTTCCTCTTGTTTTCCAATTGTCGCATTCCTCTACGTCCAGTTTCATATTCTCTATTTGCCTGCTACGTGTTTTTGTTTTTCACGTTCTCCGTTCTCCCTCACCTTCACTCTCTCTCTTTTCTCTCTTCCTCGTCTTCTCGCCTTCCCCTTTCCCTCACCAGTTGTTACTGTCATTTTCCCTGTCCATGTAACTGATCTTCCTTCCTTCTTCCTTCCCCGAGTCTCATTCTCTTCATAATATGTCCCATTTTTATATTTTTCTCCGTACCACAGTTTCCTCTTATTTTTTCGCTGCGCTTCGTTCTTGGCGTTTTCTACTTTTTCCTCTGTTCTCATGCTTATTATCGTTTGCCGCTTCGTTCTTCCTCTGATTTTTTTTTCTCTCTCACCCTCTCTGTTATCGACTGCTCATTTCTCTTGTTTCTTATCTACAATTCACACCAATTTACACTTTTCCTTTATAGACTACATTTTTTTTTTCATTTACGGGCCCCACCCTCTCTTTACAGGCTTTATCTTCCTATATAGATCACTCTGCACTCTACACCAGCTACACTTCTACAGCTGACACCTCTTCTTTACAGGCTGCACCTGCACCTCTACAAGCTTCATCGTCCCTGTACAGGCCTCACTCTCCTACAAGACACGTCAATATAATATAAGGTGTTGCTATATACTGCATTGCAGTTTTGAGAGAGAGAGAGAGAGAGAGAGAGAGAGAGAGAGAGAGAGGAGGGGGAGGGGGTTAAAATGAAGTACTTTTCTCACTCACAGGTAGAGTTATGAGCCATTGTTTTAATATTTAAAAATCACTGTTACTTCCATCTGAGTTGCCTCTCTGGCACCAACCTCTCACTCTTATATCTCCTCAAGCAACTCTATTTTTTTCTCCTTTCATCATTCCCCCCACCGCTCTTTCTATTCCTCCCTTTTCTTCCCCCTTTTCCACAAACACTTTCCCTTCTCTTTCCTCCCTGTTCCCCTTTCTTCCCACAGTCTGTCCCTCATGCCTCGTATTTCTCGACCTTGAGATGAGAGAGGCAGTGAGTGTGTCCAGCCGTTAACCAGAGTGGCGTAATGGAGGTAGTAATGTTTACTTGGATTATTCATCCCAGAACAATAATAACCAGGAATAACTCAAGACACAAAGGGACACTTGTGAAACTCTCTGAATATCTCTTATTGTGGAATCGTTTCGGACAGCCAGTGGCTCTTATCAGTCGAACACTGGCTGGCGAAACGTTTCCTCACTAAAGATACCCAAGTCTTGCACAAGTGTCTCAAGCGTATAATAAAACATTAATGTAATAATGGTAAGAATAACGCCCAGTGTGGTTAATTTTTAGTGAGTTTGTTACGTCTTGTTTGTAAGTGTAGCGGCGGCGAGTGTGTCTGATGCCGCCCATCTCCTTTCCAGGTAGTTTGATACGAAAGAGAAGAAATACTTTCGTCATCACTCACTCCATTACTGTCTTGCAAGAGGAGCGCTGATACTACAGCTCAGATGCTCTTCTGAACTGCAAATATCCCCACCTCTGCTTCAGAGTTCAGGCACTGTACTTCTCACTTCCAGAACTCGAATATAGCTAACTTGTTTCCCTAAGTCCCTTCATAAATATTACCATGCACACTCTTCAACAGCGCCTCAAGTGTTATAAAACAGTTCTGTCTAACACGCTCACGCACGCCTGTTGGATGTCCAAGCCTCTCGCATAAAAAGCCTCCTTTACTTTCTGCCTCTATCCTTTCCTAGTACTGAGGCAAAGCATGTCGAAGAGCTTCGTCGAGCACTGTATCATTCCAACTGTTGTTCCTGGATTGTTAATTTGAGATTTTAAGTATTAGCCCCTTCGATGTCTCTCAAACCCTTGAAGGAAACACCATAATATCTGCCAGGAACTTACCCTTACAACTTACAGAGCTCTGATCAGGAATGCTGGAAACTGCCAAGCCGTCAAGCTTCAGTGAGGCTGGAGTTGCGAGTGCAAAGAGTTCCTTTTAGCCTACCAGGGTTTTAGTCGTCTCTTCAGAGCGTTTTCATGTGTTTGTAGGTCGTTGGGAAAGCGGCTGATGGTTTCTAAAGCCTCTAATGATGCTTTCTTATTTGTGTTGAAGAGTCGCTGAACGTTAGTGAAACCAGAGGGAGGAAAGTATGGCAAACAAACAAACACACACACACACACACACACACACACACACACACACACACACACACACACACATAAACACTGAGAATGTTTGCCAGGTCACCGGCTTGGAGTTTCACCTGCCTACGACCGATTCATTTACCACAGCATTACTATCAAAGAATTAAATATAACAAATATATGAAAACTATGCATCTATATTTCAAAACACAAGAATTGTATATTGTAGTAAAAAATTTAACGGATAACTTATGCAGCACGCTGGTGGTGGTGGTGGTGGTGGTGCTGCTGCTGCTGCTAGTAATCCAAAGCCTGCCCGTATTTACGGATTACTCAAGACCCACAAACACAACACAGAAGGCAAAGGCAAATGCTTAGTGGCTGATTAAATCTCTAAGTTGGATACAGTGGCATAAACGCGGCTTCATCTCCGGGATATTGGCACGCAATTCCAGCATCACTGGAAATCGTCGCATGCGGAGATCGCCACTGGTTAATAGACCTGCCACTGCATCTACTAATGCTATAGCTGCGACTACTGCTACTACTACAGCTACTACTGCTATCTATCATCACTACTACTGCTATCTACCATCACTACTACTACTACCATTGCTACTACTACCACTGCTACCTACCACTACTACAATAGCTAATACTGTTACTGCTGCTAGTACTACTAATACTATATTACTACTACCACTGCTACTGCTGCTACTACTATACTATTGCTACTATACTATTGCTACTATACTATTGCTACTACTACTATTGCTACTACTATTGCTACTACTATTGCTACTACTACTGTTATTGCTGCTACTACTATTACTACTACTATTACTACTATTACTACTACTACTACAATCAGTACTACCAACTACTACAATCAGTACTACCAACTACTACAATCAGTAGTACCAACTACTACTACCTTCAAGGATACCCAACCTTCCAGGCATCTAATCATACTCTATTTACGCCTTTAGTCTAGGTGAGTTAAAAAGCCTGCAATTTTTGTTACATTAGTTCCACATGCGTCATATAATTAACAAAATATTTGTAATTATTATGTAAATCTTTTACTGTGAATCTTTTTTTTGTCAAAAAAAGGTTTATTCCCTAAAGTTACTTAAAAATTTTGAACTCAGGAACGTAGGGGTTTGGAAAAGATTTTTTTTTAGGGGGTAAACTAAAATAAATATTGACAAATAGTGGAAAATAAATATATGTTATAGAAAACTGTGTGGGATGGGCCACCCTATAAATATATTTTTAAAGAAAACAAAATTTTTGAAAATAAAATAAAATAAGGAATGATATTTATATTTTTAAACCAGAAATAATGAAAATGACGCACACACTGAATGAATTCTGAACCAAAAATTAAATGACGGTGTGATAGATATTTTTTTTCACCACAGCGGCAGTTTCCCATTAAGGAAGGTCGACCAGGGGAAGGTATCGCACTCGCCACCTCTCCTTCCCTGGTTAACCTTGGTAATTGATGCCAACGAATTGGATGAAAAGGACACGTGAGCAAACACTGGAGAATCTTTATTGAAAAATGCATTTTTTTTCGTTAGGTTCAGCATTATTTTTGCGAAATTATTGTATACACAAATTTTCGCTTGCCTTATTCGGCAAGAAGAGCGCTGCTATTTAAGCCAAAATCGAAAGTTTTGCCTATTCGGCACGACATACTCACACACACACACACACACACACACACACACACACACACACACACACACACACACACACACACACACACACACACACATACACAGACTCGGATGAGTCTAAGGGATGTTATGAAGTACTTCTTCAGCCATAGAATTGTTAGGAAGTGGAAAAGTCTGACAAATGATGTACTGGAGGCAGGAACCATACATAGTGTTAAGACGAGGTATGATAAAGCTCATGGAGCAGGGAGAGAGAGAGAGAGAGACAGAGAGAGAGAGGACCCAGTAGCGGTTATTAAAGAGGCAGGGCCAGGAGCTGAGTCTCGACCCCTGCAACCACAAATAGGTGAGTACAAATAGGTGAGTATACACACACACACACACACACACACACACACACACACACACACGCACACGCACACGCACACACACACACACACACAGTTACCCCAGTATTGTAAAACCTATATATTAAAAACATTAAGAAGAATATAAAAAAAAATACATTTTGAAAATGTTGGCTGAGATTTTTAGACTCTGAAATATTTTTCAGAATAGGAAAATACGAAATATTTGAGGTAAATAAAATTAGGAATAATTTCGAATTGGATAAGCACTGAGGCTGGTTGTTTGACCAGGTGATGTGAGGTCATGTATGTTTGACCAGGTGATGTGAGGTCATGTATGTTTGACCAGGTGATGTGAGGTCATGTATGTTTGACCAGGTGATGTGAGGTCATGTATGTTTGATCAGGTGATGTGAGGTCATGTATGTTTGATCAGGTGATGTGAGGTCATGTATGTTTGATCAGGTGATGTGAGGTCATGTATGTTTGATCAGGTGATGTGAGGTCATGTATGTTTGACCAGGTGATGTGAGGTCATGTATGTTTGACCAGGTGATGTGAGGTCATGTATGTTTGATCAGGTGATGTGAGGTCATGTATGTTTGACCAGGTGATGTGAGGTCATGTATGTTTGATCAGGTGATGTGAGGTCATGTATGTTTGATCAGGTGATGTGAGGTCATGTATGTTTGACCAGGTGATGTGAGGTCATGTATGTGAGGTTGATCAGGTGATGTGAGGTCATGTTTACGTTTGATCAGGTTTGATTTGAGGTCATGTATGTTTGACCAGGTGATGTGAGGTCATGGTCAGGTGATGTCATTTGTTTGACCAGGTGATGTGAGGTCATGTATGTTTGATCAGGTGATGTGAGGTCATGTAGGTTTGATCAGGTGATGTGAGGTCATGTTTGTATGTTTGATCAGGTGATGTGAGGTCATGTATGTTTGATCAGGTGATGTCAGGTGATGTGAGGAGGTCAGGTGATGTGAGGTCATGTATGTTTGACCAGGTGATGTGAGGTCATGTATGTTTGACCAGGTGATGTGAGGTCATGTATGTTTGACCAGGTGATGTGAGGTCATGTACGTTTGATCAGGTGATTTGAGGTCAGGTTTGATCAGGTGAGGTCATGTATGTTTGACCAGGTGATGTGAGGTCATGTATGTTTGACCAGGTGATGTGAGGTCATGTATGTTTGACCAGGTGATGTGAGGTCATGTATGTTTGATCAGGTGATGTGAGGTCATGTATGTTTGACCAGGTGATGTGAGGTCATGTATGTTTGACCAGGTGATGTGAGGTCATGTATGTTTGACCAGGTGATGTGAGGTCATGTATGTTTGACCAGGTGATGTGAGGTCATGTATGTTTGACCAGGTGATGTGAGGTCATGTATGTTTGATCAGGTGATGTGAGGTCATGTATGTTTGACCAGGTGATGTGAGGTCATGTATGTTTGACCAGGTGATGTGAGGTCATGTATGTTTGATCAGGTGATGTGAGGTCATGTATGTTTGATCAGGTGATGTGTCATGTATGTTTGACCAGGTGATGTGAGGTCATGTCAGGTGATGTACGTTTGTCAGGTGATGTATGTATTTGACCAGGTGATGTGAGGTCATGTATGTTTGATCAGGTGATGTGAGGTCATGTATGTTTGACCAGGTGATGTGAGGTCATGTATGTTTGACCAGGTGATGTGAGGTCATGTATGTTTGATCAGGTGATGTGAGGTCATGTATGTTTGACCAGGTGATGTGAGGTCATGTATGTTTGACCAGGTGATGTGAGGTCATGTATGTTTGACCAGGTGATGTGAGGTCATGTATGTTTGACCAGGTGATGTGAGGTCATGTATGTTTGACCAGGTGATGTGAGGTCATGTATGTTTGACCAGGTGATGTGAGGTCATGTATGTTTGACCAGGTGATGTGAGGTCATGTATGTTTGATCAGGTGATGTGAGGTCATGTATGTTTGATCAGGTGATGTGAGGTCATGTATGTTTGACCAGGTGATGTGAGATCACATCACTTGGTCAAATATATGTTACTAGTGACAAGTTACTAGTGATTCTGTTCCACAGTGAATAATAAACACAAACTCAACTATGAATGTTAGTTGATAATGTTTCACCATTCTCATTTAAATTAAATACGTGATAAATGGTTTTAAAAACCGACGGCTTGAAGAATTCTTCAAGCTGTCGGTTTTCAAAACCATTTATCACATCTGTCAGACACTGCATCATTATGGGATCTTGATACAAAGAATTCTTCAACACTTGTTCAACCTTTGGACGAAGACCTACTTCGACTAGTGGATGGTACCACTATGACCCCGCCGCCGTCCTGCTTCGCCTCACCTGACTACAGTATATAAGCCACTGCTACGGCCCTGTACTGTTTTTTTCTACAAGATTGATGGACTGAACACATCGATTCCAGGCTGAGCGACTGATTACCTGAAACTCCTCATCTCCCTACACCTTCCTGCTTTGTATAAGACTGATGAAGCCATTGTGTGGCGAAACGTTTCTTCAGTAAAGATTCCCATATGTTGCACAAGTGTCTCAATTCTTAAATACGAAAATTTCAGTGAAATTTATAAGACTGCGTATTTTTAAATCAATATTAATTAATTTTAAGCAAAATTATTAATTTTAGATGGATAAAAGCGAAATATTCAAAATATGCTTTGAAAAAAATTTCTCTCTCTCTCTCTCTCTCTCTCTCTCTCTCTCTCTCTCTATATATATATATATATATATATATATATATATATATATATATATATATATATATATATATATATATCCTATATTGAAGAACAGGTGAACCCATTAAGTCGAAATTGCATATTACGACTTAATGGGTGGCACAGACACACGATACAGCTATAAGCTTTTCTTAAAGGCGTAAAGGTTTTCCTGCATCTGTCATCTAATCGTTGGCTCGTTGTCTCTTCTACATACGAGTCAGCTTATTGTTGTTCACTGTAGCTGATGAGTTTTCTGCTCGATGAGTGTTGAGTAAAGTTTGTTGTGTAATTTGTACAATGAACTCACGTGAATACCTAAACTAGTTTGGACCTGGATGTTTATTTCCTATGTTCAGTTAAAAGTTTGGATTAGTTCTCTGTTTACGTCAATTTATACGTAACTTAGTATCAAACATGGCAGTTTTCTGGGACAGGAGGAGGAGGAGGGTGAGAAAGGTGGGAGGGAGAGGGGAAGGTAAGGAAAAGAGGGAGGGAAATGGGGTGGGAGGGGCAGAAGGGAGGGAAGAAAGACAGGGAGATAAGGGAGAGGGTCGGATGGAGGGGTGGGACAGCAGGGAATTAGGAAGAAGTAGATGCTTTTGGCTCTCTGAATTAATTCGAAATTTCATTGTTTTAATGACTTTTGCTTTGGCTTCACTTTATTCCACTGATAAACACTGAATTAACTTTAAAGTTCATTGTCTATACTGGCAAATAGATAATTCTCTCTCTCTCTCTCTCTCTCTCTCTCTCTCTCTCTCTCACACACACACACACACACACACACACACACACACACACGACAAAGCTCATGGAGCAGGGAGAGAGTAAACCTAGTAGCGACCAGCGAACAGGTGGGGCCAGGAGCTGTGACTCGACCCCTGCAACCACAAATAGGTGAGTACTCATATGACGTCTCGCACCAAAAGAAAAACCTGGTGATCCACAGCACGGTGTGGTGTGTTGGTACAGCCAGTGTGATACTTGGTAGCAGGTGCAGCTATCAGTCTCGGAACGGGAGGCTACACATGGCAGTCAGACTCGCCTTATAAATAGGCTGAAGGACGCCTGGAGAGTGTCATTATTCCCAGTGCATTGTAGGTAACGTCTTGAGAAGCTCGTATATGTAACACGTAGGTAATTTTCGAGAGTATGTGATGGTCAACAATGCTGGAAAGCTGATGAGTAAACATCGTTTCCAGGAAATTCATCTATCAGTCAAACGCTGTATTGAGAATATCATTGTATGTCAAAGATCTAAGTCAAGATAAATTTTCCAGTTTTTACCTGACGAATAAAATGCCTCCCCTCTATCAGTTCTTGCCAATCTTTTTTTTTTTTTTCACCCTTTCCACTTCCCCTTCCCTGATCTCAGTATTAAATGGTCTCTCTTCTACAACCAGGTAACATGGTGCGCGAGTCTTACTCTCGGACACCGTTTCATTAAAGACAGACGTGAAAGTATTTTTCATCCTGTGAGTTAATGCAACTATTGACATGCTTTTGGCGATGTCAACTATAATTGGTTGTTGCAACATTGGCTCTTGCAGCAATCTCATATTTTTAAATAAGATTCTACAGCCCTTATCAATAATTTAATAATTATTTACATATAGCATGACATGGACTCCACTAAAATATTTTCTAGTATTGTCCTTTTCTCTTTATTTTTTCTTCTTATATTCTTTATCAATTTTATTTCTGGAGTTTAGACTGACAATGAGAATGAAAATACAACTGAGTCAATTGTAAATTGTATATGTAGTCTCCTAAGAGACAGCTGAAGCGAGGATTTTAAAAGACTTAATATGTATGTTTGTCATGTGATCCAGTCGGTGGTACAGTCAGTGTTGCAATGGGGCCTCGGCAAGAGGCCCCATTGCAAGGCGGTGACGTCTACCAACACAGATACTAACCTGGTAGCCATAGAGTGGGTGACGGCAAGGTCACTGTCTTCCTGCAGTCAAAAGGTCACTCAGGGTGAGAATCTGGTAATTACTTCACTTCAGTCATCTAGTCGAAGACTCTGGAAGAGAAATAAAGTAATCTAACTGATTAATAAATAAAAAATCTAATAGGCTTCGGACATATATATTAGCTTTATTTAACATTATCTGATATAAAGTTTTATCCATTAGTAAATGCTTTACAGAATAAATTACATGCAAGTACATTGCTGGATGAGACCAGATACAGTAATATATTTTGTAAGTAATGTTTTCTGAAAGCTGTTGCATTATGCCCGGTATCATTTACACAAGGAAGCAATGTGCGTACTACAGGTTTAGCATTTATATTCTATTATGTAGCATTTATGTAGAATTTTAAAGTCCCTCAAGTCATTTCCTGAACATTGTGGTTGTGATTCATACGTCGGACTGCATGTGGCTTGCACCAACAAACAGATTGATCAAGCTAGCAACTGGGAGGGCTAGTCTGGGACCCGAGAACGGTGCCAGTGCCCCCAAAATCGTCTCCAAGACGACAAGGATATGCAATATGATCACAGTAAATAGGTAATATCACAATATATAAAACAACCATGAACTATCGTGATTTCACACATTAACAAGGACCTGTAATACTAACAGAACAACAGAATGTTATATAAGCCTGAGATAT
Organism: Cherax quadricarinatus; assembly: GCF_038502225.1. NCBI lineage: Eukaryota > Metazoa > Arthropoda > Malacostraca > Decapoda > Parastacidae > Cherax > Cherax quadricarinatus. The sequence continues at coordinate 19,933,318 of NC_091324.1, read as the reverse complement.
CACCTCACTGCCACGTCCGATTTTGCACCCATCCCATTATGTAAGAATCGCACGAAATATTTAACAAGAAATAATTAAACTACCAAAACATGAACAAGTTGATCACTAAAGTCGACATCACAGAGTAATTAGAACATGACAGTTAATTACCTGTTAAAGCGGCCGAACAGACGAGCAACTTGAAAGGAAACAAGGATTATTAGAAACAATATATATATATATATATATATATATATATATATATATATATATATATATATATATATATATATATATATATATCTTTCACAAGCTGAAACTGACACAGGGCTCTGTGTGAATTCTTAATATTTGTGCTCTGTGCTCTGCACTATCTTTCCACAGTTTCTTTAAGATGAGGCGTGTAAGCTCTCAGGTATAAGATATCCTGGTGAAAAAAAACTAGCTTACCCTCAGTGAGCTTCTCTCAAGAGCCTATTTAACGAATTCTTGCATTGCCTTTAATAAAAGAAAAAAGCTCCGAGCCTCCACCATAACTAAATACAGCCCTTTAACATGACGGTGTTCCCATTAGTGTCATAAATCACCGCTGGTTCATCTGAGGCGCTTGAAGACTAATACACGTGTAAACTTGTGTTACATCAGTGGAGTGGGGTGCCAATATGTTTCCGTCGCCCCTGTGGTCCAGAAGATCCAGTAGTGTTGCGAGCTGCAGCCATAACGCCGACAAGTAGTGCTGAAGACATTAATTTCAGGGGAGTCCTCTGTTGGTACAACGTTTTACCTACGTATGAGTTTTTTCAAGTACTTGGAAAAGCTCACCCGTGGGTGATACAATGTACCAATAAAGGACTCCGCTGCAGTTAATGTCTTTATCGCCAGATTCCAGACTGATTAGACACAAATACGTGTTGTTAGTGCCTGGGACATGCCAGCGCCCTGGGAAATGAATAGGTGAATATTGAGGCAGATGTTCCTATTTCGAATTAGTTGTATGCAGACTTTTGCTTCACAGTGTATGCAAGGACTATATATGTAGGTTTATTATTCTGTAGTAGCAATACCCAGTGTATCTTATAGACGGGGAACAATTTATATTGTGTTCGATAGAATGCTGGTGTTGTCGCCCCTCAACCCCAACAGAAACTGCCATTATGAGACGATTCTCTGTGGAATGAGCATCTGACTCGAGCATCTCAACCGTAGCCATCTGCTTGCAGGTGCTCCTGTCCCTCACTGTATGACGTGTGGTGTGCATATCTTCACCGTTTGCCCACGGCTTCAGCCTTTTCATTTAAGTCGTAATTTTTTGTACATTACCTGGATGCCTGTACGGACCTCGGAGAAATTTTTAGGAGAGGTTTTGACAGTGATAACCTAAATGATTATTGATTGAAACGGTTTATTTTATTTTGTGATAATATTTTTTTGCATTGTTTCATTAAATAGTTTTGAATTTTATAACACAGTTCAATCTTTTGTGCTCTTATGGACTTTATTGCCAAGGATGCTGAGTGATCTACCAGTTCAGAAAGCTCCTTAAATATCTCGTCTTTCTTCACCAGGGCGGCTGATGAAGAAAGAGGCAAAGTTGTGCTCCGAAATATATACTTAACAGAAATATATACGCAACAGAACTCGATTCCTCTAATTACTTTTTTCCATACATTTTTAGTTCGTGACTAATTAATGGGTCAAGACGGACCGAAACGTCGTCATAAGTTAAAGTCTCTTATGTGCGGGTTATTTGTGTATTGTTCCAGTCAGGGTATTGTACCTTTGGTCTCTTCTTTGCGTATTTCTGCACACAGCTATGACGTTTGACCCAAATTCAGCAGCGGGAATCGCGTCAAAGGGCAAAGGTACGCGAGTAATATGCGATGCAATCGCGCGACTGCGTTCCCGGGAAGTCGAGCTGTGGTTAGACACAGACTATCGAGTGTTGCAAGTGGGAGGCGCATAGAAACTCAAAGTCGTAGACTTGGAAGTTCCTAGAATGTATGTTAGGTTTTCTTCTTGCTTCTGACCCATAATGGGAAACTTTTAGACGACAATCCTGTCTTATCATGTCCTTTGTGGTTCGGTAACGTATCTAGTTAGGCACAAACTTCATCCGAATTGTGGGTTATTTGAGAATTATTTCAGTTATTGTACTGTATTATTTAATTCATATTTATTTTATGTTTGACAACTCTTACCTTATACCATCAGCAATTAAATAAAAATAAGTAAAAATTTTAGTACACTTATAAATATTAGTACGAATATTAGTATATTTATTATCATCATATACCACCTCTACAATAAATAATCTCATTTACCCGAGTACTATTCCAACGCTGGGATAAACAGAAATCTAAAGAAATTAATAGATCATTTTTATGAATTAATAGCTATGGATGACTTATAATAAACAGTTATTAGGCTGCGAACCATAACGCTGTTAAGTTAGGTTAGGTAAGATTTGTCAGGAAACAGGACAAGTGTTTCCTGACCCGGGTCTTGGCCATATGATGATCCACAATCGGAGCTTTTGGTCATCTGACGGAGGCTGTGTATCGTGTTTTTTCGCTGTGGTGGATGACAGGTTCTGAACTGTCGTTATTTTGATCACTTATATCAGGTTTTTGGAATGACGCGGAATAAACAGATAGCGATGGACTGAATTATGCATTAATGGTGTCGAGGAAAATTATGAATACAGCGTTAAAAAAAACACGAGGTTAATTAAAGCTTTTGCATACCATATTGTGGGATAACAAGGCCACACTGGGAGGGGGGAGAGGAGTGTGATGTAGGGGTTCTAGGATAAAGCCACACTGGGAGGGGGAGAGGAGTGTGATGTAGGGGTTCTAGGATAACAAGGCCACACTGGGATTGGGGGAGAGGAGTGTGATGTAGGGGTTCTAGGATAAGGCCACACTGGGAGGGGGGGAGAGGAGTGTGATGTAGGGGTTCTAGGATAAGGCCACACTGGGAGGACGGAGAGGAGTGTGATGTAGGGGATCTAGGATAACAAGGCCACACTGGGAGGGGGAGAGGAGTGTGATGTAGGGGTTCTAGGATAAGGCCACACTGGGAGGGGGGAGAGGAGTGTGATGTAGGGGATCTAGGATAAGGCCACACTGGGAGGGGGGAGAGGAGTGTGATGTAGGGGTTCTAGGATAACAAGGCCACACTGGGAGGGGGGAGAGGAGTGTGATGTAGGGGTTCTAGGATAAGGCCACACTGGGAGGACGGAGAGGAGTGTGATGTAGGGGATCTAGGATAACAAGGCCACACTGGGAGGGGGGAGAGGAGTGTGATGTAGGGGATCTAGGATAACAAGGCCACACTGGGAGGGGGAGAGGAGTGTGATGTAGGGGATCTAGGATAACAAGGCCACACTGGGAGGGGGGAGAGAAGTGTGATGTAGGGGATCTAGGATAACAAGGCCACACTGGGAGGGGGGAGAGGAGTGTGATGTAGGGGTTCTAGGATAACAAGGCCACACTGGGAGGGGGAGAGGAGTGTGATGTAGGGGATCTAGGATAACAAGGCCACACTGGGAGGGGGAGAGGAGTGTGATGTAGGGGATCTAGGATAACAAGGCCACACTGGGAGGGGGAGAGGAGTGTGATGTAGGGGATCTAGGATAACAAGGCCACACTGGGAGGGGGAGGGGAGTGTGATGTAGGGGACTAGGATAACAAGGCCACACTGGGAGGGGGAGAGGAGTGTGATGTAGGGGATCTAGGATAACAAGGCCACACTAGGATAACAAGGCCACACTGGGAGGGGGAGAGGAGTGTGATGTAGGGGATCTAGGGGGAGGGGAGTGTGATGTAGGGGATCTAGGATAACAAGGCCACACTGGGAGGGGGAGGGGAGTGTGATGTAGGGGATCTAGGATAACAAGGCCACACTGGGAGGGGGAGAGGAGTGTGATGTAGGGGATCTAGGATAACAAGGCCACACTGGGAGGGGGGAGGGGAGTGTGATGTAGGGGATCTAGGATAACAAGGCCACACTGGGAGAGAGGAGTGTGATGTAGGGGATCTAGGATAACAAGGCCACACTGGGAGGGGGGAGAGGAGTGTGATGTAGGGGATCTAGGATAACAAGGCCACACTGGGAGGGGGGAGAGGAGTGTGATGTAGGGGATCTAGGATAACAAGGCCACACTGGGAGGGGGGAGAGGAGTGTGATGTAGGGGATCTAGGATAACAAGGCCACACTGGGAGGGGGGAGAGGAGTGTGATGTAGGGGATCTAGGATAACAAGGCCACACTGGGAGGGGGGAGAGGAGTGTGATGTAGGGGTTCTAGGATAAGGCCACACTGGGAGGACGGAGAGGAGTGTGATGTAGGGGATCTAGGATAACAAGGCCACACTGGGAGGGGGAGGGGAGTGTGATGTAGGGGTTCTAGGATAACAAGGCCACACTGGGAGGGGGAGAGGAGTGTGATGTAGGGGTTCTAGGATAAGGCCACACTGGGAGGGGGAGAGGAGTGTGATGTAGGGGTTCTAGGATAACAAGGCCACACTGGGAGGGGGGAGAGGAGTGTGATGTAGGAGATCTAGGATAACAAGGCCGCATGGGAAAATTTTTCAGGGATATGCTGCAGGATTGAAAAAAACAAAACATTGGAAGTATCAACTAATTTTCTGGGGGATGGCGAAGTACACACTGGAGACTTTTGAGAAATGTATTGTTAAATAACATTTCAGAATTGACGTTTTGAAGAATGTGATGTGACTTAACGGGTCACAGACGATGTTTTGACTAATATAATGTTAGGTAACACGTTACAATTTTGGTCTCGACGATTGTGATGTGGGGCAGCAGGTCACTGAAGACTTTTATAGATTACCCGCAAGCAACTGAAGTGGATCAAAGAGCTGTATGAAAAAGGAAAACTGGAAGGAAAAACTAGGTGTAGTTTTAAGAGTTGTGCTGAAGGACAACAAATCAGCTTGTCTTTAGAATAAGCTGATGGTTGTATTGTGGATTATTGCAATGGGAAAACGGATACAGCCGGCATACCTATGCTTTTCTCCAAGGGTACAAGAGAAAAATATATACAGCCTTCCTATCGCTACTTATTTCTATATAGATCGTCAGGATAGTAAAGCAGAAGGCTCTATCATTACTCTCTACTACCTCGGCCACACTGTCAGGTGAAGATTGATACCAAACCTATTGATAGATGTGCATAGGTGATTAAATGAACAGGAAGATGTTGAGATTAGCTCTTGCACTGCTGGTGCTGCTGTTGATGCTGTTGTTCCTGCTGATTTTGCTGCAGCTGTTGTCGTGGATGCTACTGTTACTGTTGTTTCTGTTGCCCCTGCTGCTGTTGTTGCTTCTGCTGTTAGTTATTTCTGTTGTCCCTGCTGCTGTTTTTGCTTCTGCTGTTCCTGCTCCTGCTACAGCTACTGCTGCTGCTACATATCACAGATTTCGTAGCAGCTCAAGTTGAAAACTTAGAAGCATGAAATGCTGGAAAGAAATACCGTATGCAGAGTTAAAATTGCAGGCTTCAGGCCTTGAATGCTGGGCATTTTGTGTAAGTGGAGCCTCGAAATTTTCTTAAGCAGCGCTAGTTGTGAGGAAAGATGCATATTATGGTGATCTTGTCTGTGATAATGTTGGTGATAGTGATAGTGGTGACAATAAAGGTGATAGCGACGATGAAGGTGATAAGGAAGGCGACTGTGATAGTTATATTGTATGTCGATAGCCGGTAGAGGTTATGTTAGTGCGATGATAGTGAACGAAGATGATAGTGACAGCACTGCCGTCACTATCACCTTCGGCCACCTCGGCGCCTGTTGAGTGATGAGGTCAGAATGACTGACTGTCAGTGAGACACCCCGCTGATGGAGGAAGTCACGACCCAGTGTATCATTACAGCGCACATCGCTGCTGCTCTGGCGACCTGCGTCGACTGAGCCAGTAGTGAGAGGGAGAACGAATAGCAGGAGTTCAATATTCAGCGAGTTTCCCCCTCGCTGAACCCTGATAGACAGCCACATTCACTCGATGGTAAAACTTGCCTGCCAGGCTGTACACACAAAATTATTCAAAGCTCGAAATATAAGCCAGCAGAAAAAGAATTAAACTCTTCGCAAGTCCGTATCGATTTCCGTTTGTGTGTGTGTGTGTGTATGTGTGTGTGTGTGTGTGTGTGTGTGTGTGTGTGTGTGTGTGTGTGTGTGTGTGTGTGTACTTGTGTGTTTGAGGATATAGTATATATTAAAAAATGCAAGCAAAAAAATATTTTGTAAGCAAATAGCTTTTACACAGAGATGAGCGGCAAATAAAAGAGCACACAGCTTTTGTTTTTGTTCATATGTTGTTCATATTGCAATTGCATTGTTGGTCTGTTGTTGACCACGCCTCTTGCAGCCTCCCTCTTCAAGTTCACGGCTTCGTGTACGAAAAATCTTGCAGTACACGAAATATTTTTTGAAGCTTTAAGGTTACAACATCAATGTTTACAGCATGAATATTTACAGCATGAATATTTACAGCATATTTACAGCTTGAATGTTTACAGCATATTTACAAGAATATTTACAGCATGAATATTTACAGCATATTTACAGCTTGAATGTTTACAGCATGAATATTTACAGCGTGAATGTTTACAGCATATTTACAACATGAATATTTACAGCATGAACATTTACAGCATGAATATTTACAGCATGAATGTTTACAGCATGAATGTTTACAGCATATTTACAAGAATATTTACAGCATGAATATTTACAGCATATTTACAGCTTGAATGTTTACAGCATGAATATTTACAGCGTGAATGTTTACAGCATGAATGTTTACAGCATATTTACAACATGAATATTTACAGTATGAACATTTACAGCATGAATATTTACAGCATGAATGTTTACAGCATGAATATTTACAGCATATTTACAGCTTGAATGTTTACAGCATGAATATTTACAGCATATTTACAACATGAATATTTACAGCATGAATATTTACAGCATGAATGTTTACAGCATGAATATTTACAGCATGAATATTTACAGCATATTTACAACATGAATGTTTACAGCATGAATATTTACAGCATGAATATTTACAGCATGAATATTTACAGCATGAATGTTTACAGCATGAATGTTTACAGCATATTTACAACATGAATATTTACAGCATGAATGTTTATAGCATGAATATTTACAGCATGAATGTTTACAGCATGAATATTTACAGCATGAATGTTTACAGCATGAATATTTACAGCATGAATGTTTACAGCATGAATATTTACAGCATGAATGTTTACAGCATGAATATTTACAGCATGAATGTTTACAGCATGAATGTTTACAGCATGAATATTTACAGCATGAATATTTACAGCATGAATGTTTACAGCATGAATATTTACAGCATGAATGCTTACAGCATGAATATTTACAGCATGAATATTTACAGCATGAATATTTACAGCATGAATGTTTACAGCATGAATATTTACAGCATGAATATTTACAGCATGAATATTTACAGCATGAATGTTTACAGCATATTTACAACATGAATATTTACAGCATGAATGTTTGCAGCATGAATGTTTACAGCATATTTACAGCATGAATGTTTACAGCATGAATGTTTACAGCATGTTTACAGCATGAATATTTACAGCATGAATGTTTACAGCATGAATGTTTACAGCATGTTTACAGCATGAATGTTTACAGCATGTTTACAGCATGAATGTTTACAGCATGAATGTTTACAGCATGTTTACAGCATGAATGTTTACAGCATGAATGTTTACAGCATGAATGTTTACAGCATGAATATTTACAGCATGAATATTTACAGCATGAATGTTTACAGCATATTTACAACATGAATATTTACAGCATGAATATTTACAGCATGAATATTTACAGCATGAATGTTTACAGCATGAATATTTACAGCATGAATGTTTACAGCATGAATATTTACAGCGTGAATGTTTACAGCATGAATATTTACAGCATGAATGTTTACAGCATGAATGTTTACAGCGTGAATGTTTACAGCATATTTACAGCATGAATGTTTACAGCATGAATATTTACAGCGTGAATGTTTACAGCATATTTACAGCATGAATATTTACAGCATGAATATTTACAACGTGAATGTTTACAGCATGAATATTTACAGCATGAATGTTTACAGCATGAATGTTTACAGCATGAATGTTTACAGCATGAATATTTACAGCATGAATGTTTACAGCATGAATATTTACAGCATGAATGTCTACAGCATATTTACAGCATGAATATTTACAGCATGAATATTTACAGCATGAATATTTACAACGTGAATGTTTACAGCATGAATATTTACAGCATGAATGTTTACAGCATGAATGTTTACAGCATGAATATTTACAACGTGAATATTTACAGCATGAATATTTACAGCATGAATGTTTACAGCATGAATGTTTACAGCATGAATATTTACAGCATGAATGTTTACAGCATGAATATTTACAGCATGAATGTTTACAGCATATTTACAGCATGAATATTTACAGCATGAATGTTTACAGCATATTTACAGCATGAATATTTACAGCATGAATATTTACAGCATGAATATTTACAACGTGAATGTTTACAGCATGAATATTTACAACGTGAATATTTACAGCATGAATATTTACAGCATGAATGTTTACAGCATGATAGATACCGCATGAAAGTTACAGCATGAATGTAATCTGGCTCAGTATAATACTGTTTCTGTCGGTACGTCATCTGTAACGACGTACCTAGCCGTGCTTTATAACTTCCTTATACCTCTGTTATACTTTTGATATACCTGTTATACCTTTGATGTGTTTTGATAGTTTTCCTACTTTCGCAGCCGAGGTCTAGTCCAGGCTCGTCTGGTGCTTTCCTGGTCAACCAGGCTGTTGCTGCTAGCTGCCCACTAGCCAACATATTTATCATAGCCTGGCTGACCCGTTGTGTATAATAAAGAGCCAGATGTCAGTCCGTCACGTATAGAGCGTCACTTGTCAGTACTCAACGCATAACGACGCACATATCAGTGTGTCGTGGTCAGACAACACCAGCTGGACGGTGAGGCCACAGGCAACACCAGCTGGGAGGTGAGGCCACAGGCAACACCAGCTGGGAGGTGAGGCCACAGGCAACACCAGCTGGATGGTGAGGCCACATGCAACACCAGCTGGGAGGTGAGGCCACAGGCAACACCAGCTGGGAGGTGAGGCCACAGGCAACACCAGCTGGAAATGTTTAAATCCGTCACTTCATTCCTTTCACCCAGTAGAGCAGTTATTACCTTCAGGAATCCCCCTTCTGAGCATCCAGCCCACTCTCTACCCAGCCCACCCCACCCAGCCCACCCAGCTCATCCTTCAACATAAACAGCCTAACTGACGGTATCATTACTCTAAGAGACTATGATGTGCTGCCCTGCCAGATGTGATCAGTCTAGTGATGTGACTTATTTATGTAACCCGACCTTACCTAGAACATCAAATGAAAGTGAGTCTTAGATCGGGCAGAAAGCGTCTGTTGCTTTTGAGAAAGGGGGGGTCTGGTTGCAGAATAACCAGCGGGTATAAAAACACTTTTCGCTCATTAATTCTACATGGATTTTATTCCTCCTCAGTAATACAGGAGGATACTGGTCTCAGTATCCCTGACATGCATACCATCCACAGTAATGTAAAACACATCAAGAAAGGATAGGTTAGGTAAGGTTTGTCAGGAATCAGGACGTGTTTCCTGACGCGGATCTCAGTCATGATGACCCGCAGCTGGAGCTTTGACCATCCAGTAGAGGCGGTGGCTTCATGAAATCCAGCACGAAATTAGAGAACGCAAATCTTGCCAAATTTGGAGACTTATTACCAGTGTCTTTCCTGAGATACATTCAATTTAATTTAATGTTTTATTACCACGTGATACATGGTTTCTTTACAATCTTGGATGAAAAAAAAATCAGTATTTGGGTTTAGCTGTAGACTTGTTGTGGCTTAATCATAAGCGACATGTCTTTATGCCCCGTTGTCGACTTTGGGTTAATTTAGATTAGGTCACGTTGATAAGACACGTGTGTGTGTGTACGTACTCACCTAGTTGTGGTTCCAGGGGTCGATTCACAGCTCCTGGTCCCGCCTCTTCACTGGTCACTACTAGGTCATTCTTCCTGCTCCATGAGCAGGAAGTTACACTACATCACTTCCCAGACTATTCGACTTCCTGACAACTCTGTGACAAGAAATACTTTCTAGCATCCCTGTGATTCATCTGAGTCTCCTACTTACAATTGTGACCCCTTGTTGCTGTGTCCCATCTCTGGAACATTCTGTCTCTGTCCACCTTGTCGATTCCTCTCAGTATTTTATATGTAGTTATATGCTTCTTAGCTCCGTACGTGCTTGGCTAGGTGTGGGTTCCAAACTGGTGCTGCATACTTCAATATAGGCCTAACGTACACAGTGTACAGGGTCCTGAACGATTCCCTAATAAGATGTCGGAATGCTGTTCTGAGGTTTGCTAGGCGCCCATATGCTGCAGCAGTTATTTGGTTAATGTGCCCCTCAGGAGATGTGCACGGTGTTGTACTCACCCCAAGATTCTTTTCCTTGAGTGAGGTTTGTAGTCTCTGGCCCTCTAGACTGTACTCTGTCTGCTGTCTTCTTTGCCTTCCCCAATCTTCATGACTTTGCACTTGGTGAGGTTGAACTCCAGGAGCCAGTTTCTAGCTGGCTGGCTGTGTGTGTGTGTGTGTGTTTGTATGTGTTGGCGTGTGTTCTGACCAGAAGCAGCAGGGTGGTGGTGGTGGCCAACTGGGGTGAGAGAGCCTCAATGAATGACTCATGAACCCCCTCCCTAAGCGAGCACTGGACGAGTGATGTCAAACCGCCAGCAAGCTGCCGACACCACCACCGCCACCGCCACCGCAAGTAACTTGTTTCCTCCCACTTAATGCTCCAGTACCAAGAATTATTTACCCCATGGCACTCAGGGCAGCCTCTCTGGCTCAAGTGACTCCCAAGATCGCGTGTTCTGGGGGATGTGAATGACAGGGTCGTCTTTAAGGCATGCTAAGTAAACACTTTATTCGTCTGGCTGTTGCCTAAGTAGGTTTGTAGATAAATGGTTCAAAGATAAGTGGTTCAGATGATCCATAGGTTCATCTATCATCCCGAGCAGAATAAAATTTCTATGGGGTTTTCATCCCTCAGGATTATTCACACAGGTTAACCCAGGATTACCAAGCAATGTGACTAATTTCCCGAAGGGTCCGTCAATCCTTTAAGGTACCCATTTACTGTTAGGTCAACGAGCAGTAAACGTAACTACACACAACCAATCGTCTTGCCCAGAAATTGAACTTGGGTCCTTTTGGTTGTGATTTAAAATTCCTTGCATTTAGCTACAGGTCCCTGTTCTTGTTTATTACACAAATTCTTTTATAGAAGCCAAATATTACTGTCATCTCCCACCAGTTTTTAGAAAACGTAAATAGGCTCTTGATATACTGTATGTTCAGTAATGTCCAGTATTATTGGGTCACTATAATACCAAGTATGTGCTGATCCTGGAGGTGCTGATCAGTAATGGGGACTGCAACACCTTTGCCTCTCAAGAACACCTCCACTGCTGGTAATGGAAGTAATGGTAGGCTACGGGGGCTCCAGTAGCGCCATCTCCCAAGATCATCGACAGCATTGACCCTGGAGGTAATGGAGGAATATGGGGACTCAGTAGAGCCGTCTTAGAACGCTGACAAACAGACGGGCCGACGTGTTGCCCAACTTGAGACTTGGCGATGAAAACTTCCAGGGTAAGTTAAGGCCACAGTTCGTCCTGCTGACCATCTCTCTTAATACTGTGCTGCCGCGTCGTCCCTCACATACCTGAAATATTTGGTATCATATACACAGATTAAAAAAAGATCCTAATTATGTAGGGTTTATACAGCCCCCAAGAATGGGAGAGTAGCTCCCTTTCCTTGAATGAAGAGCCCTTTATTTCATATCCTTGAAAGTTGTGTGTACAGAATATACACTGCACAAGAATATTGGAATATGCTATATATATTCAGAATATGCACAGAAAAACACGTATATGCTGAGTATATGCTGTGTAACATGTTTTAAGAATATGGTATCAAACGTATTTTCCGACAAAGTCGTGGAAAAAAATCGGAAAAGCACCCTGCGCCTTATATGCTCAAGGTCAGGGGGTCAAGGCTGTGTTTGGGTTACGCTTTAGCGGTTGTTTACTAACATAACGTTACAGCTGCTTGGATGCATCATCTTACGTGCCTCATATGATCGTGCGCCTTATATGCCGGAAAATACAGTAATTATTCCTTGTATAACACGTATTGGGTATGTACTGTATAACAACTGCTTTGTAAATATTACGATTATGATCAATTTCAGCTCCTCTTTGTAAATTAAACCATACCTTAAAGTGGAAAAAGTTAGAGATCTAGAAGTAACAATGTTGAAAGATGTTAGGTAAAGTTTGTCAGGAAACAGGACAAGTGTTTTCAGACGCCGACTTAGTCATGTGATGACCCGCCACTCGAGCTTTTGGTCATCTGACCGAGACCTTCCGCTATGTTGAAGGAGTTTGCATTGAAACAATACAAACACGTAATTATGATGACTGAGAAAAATAAGCTGTTGGTAAACCCTTTAACAAGAGATGCCAAGTTACACATGATACTCTTAAAAGTACTTATTACATACACTGCTGTACACAATCAGCCCCATAATAATTTACAGACCTGTAGTGTGTACAGAAAAAAATCTTTGCCCGCCTCTCTTCAAACACCTGAATTACTGTAAATGATGTACACCTGGAAAGTACTATAGAAATTGGTTCCAAACCTCTGTGCTAAAATACAACTTAAAAATACGAGGAATAGAAAGTAAAATAACGTACGATAACTACATTACGGATTACGCATTCAAACAGTACGAGCTTCTCCAGTGTCCTCTAAAAAATATTCGTTGAATCGCGTAAAAATCCCAGAATTTTTGCATGATTGACCTTCATTATGTTCCTACAAGCTGCTTGTGTTCATCCGAGCTGTGGTGCCCTGTCAGACTGCAAGACTGCGAGCACCTACAGTCTCAGCAGCTGGGCTTCGGTGCGACGTCAGACTGAGGGCTGTGACCACCAGCAGTTCGTTTGAACACCAGATGTCGCTGAAGCAATGAGCCCCGGAAGTGCTCAAAAAATAAGATTTCGAAGGGTTTATAAATTTGTGTTAATAATTACATAAATAAAGATGTAAGGCATAATTAAAACAATGATTAAAAATCATTTAATTATTATTATTATTAAAAGAAACAAAGAGAAAGGAGATTATAAAGCCAGTGGATATTATATATATATATATATATATATATATATATATATATATATATTATATATATATATATATATATATATATATATATATATATATATATATATATATATATATATATATATATATAATATTAATAGAGAGAGAGAGAGAAAGAAAACTATTAGAGAAAATAGAGTTTTCACATATTTCTGCTGTTATACACCGAGCAGTTGCCAGGGCTGGATGGGTAGTCACTGAGGCAAAGATTATCTTCAATATCTCACTTGACAACATAGCCTTGGAGCGTATAAAGTGTGGAATAATTTCTGTGGGTGCTGTGGTCTTTCTCGTTCTGCTGAGGTAGGTAGACCTAATTGCTTCCCAGATATGTTTCCAAGAGGCTTCCAACATGCATTTACGACTGACATATTCGTCCCAAACGAAGAGGGATTCACTTTGTGCAAACTCCTGCCAACTTGAAGCTTTGTTCTAGCCATTCTGAAGCTTCAGTTTGTTGGTTTCTGCTGCGAAGGAAAGTAGAGGGGGTGCATATGTTATGAGTGGAAGAATGAGGGCCTTGTTAAAGGGTATTTTACTCTTCGTTTATGCTAACAGTTTGTGTTATTTTGCTTCTTTGTGTGTGTGTGTGTGTGTGTGTGTGTGTGTGTGTGTGTGTGTGTGTGTGTGAGAGAGTGTGTGTGAGAGAGAGTGTGTGTGTGTGTGTGTGAGTGTGTGAGTGTGTGTGTGGGGGGGTAAGTTTTTCGTTCTTTTGTGTAAATGACCAGTACACAATAGGCTGAAAGAGTCTCGTGATTACAGTAGTTCCAGTTAACAGGAGTTTTACGTTCCGGAAAACGCGAGTTTAGATGAAATTGCGTTGACTGGATTTAAGAACTGGTTTTTAAGAACGACTTAAAAACCAAACAAGTTTTATTTTTTTTAAGTTTTATAATTCGTCGGAAATGATAGTGAGAGTTGTTCATTAATGAGATACAGTAAATGTCGTTATAAAGGTTACTTAAGGTAATTTCTTCTCGCCTTAAATTCTGGCTGGTGATCAACAGAGCTATAGAGGCCGCATATTGTATACACAGGTAACATAGCCTGTATAAACATAACATAATGTATATACACCTAACGTTACATAAAATTTACACATTCACGTAAGTTATTCAGAGATAATATTAACTGTACACAGTGTATACAAACATTCATACACACGTGTGCACCCATGTGTACACACAAAACGTGTACATACACTTATAACGTGTACATACAAAAGGCCAGACTTTATATTTTGCTTAAAAAAAAAAGGTGGACGAGAGAGAAAATATCATTAAAATGCAACACGTTACATAGCAATTCCTTTACCAGACATAATATTAATAAAGTTTGACGAGATTTTCAATAGTAGCAACATGGGTCGAAATTTCATTAGAAATTCAATTGCTGGGTCCCCTCGCGATGTTTTTCCATGAATATCAGAACGTATCACATATGAATGAAACTGGGAAAGACTAAACATTTCAAATATAACCAGGAAATAAAGGTTAAATCATTTTAGAAATTGTAATCCTAAAGCAAACATATACAAATATTAAGGGAAGAATTTATAACCAGGAGAAGGCTTCAGACAAGGGCAGTAAACAAATAGTAATTTTTAATTGCGATTTTATGCTAATATTACTGAAATTAAAAGGCCAGGTATACGCAGGTAACATACTATGACAGCGTTTCAAGAAGCTAGATGACCTCCCGAGGTGACGACTGACATTACATCTAAACAAATGGACGTTAATGGGGGATATTTACGGGGTGTCCATCACGCCCACCCACTATTATGTCATCTCTGTCGACAAATTGGCCGCCCACTTAATACAACCAGAGACAGGCGGCGGTGACATATGTTGTGTGACAGGCAGAGCTGTCAGACAAGCATATCTGTCAGCCAGGAAGATTTGTCAGCCAGGCAGACTGTGCACCCGAGCAAACTTTGTCAGCAAAGGCGATTTCTCAAAATATTTCCGGAAGGTTATGGAAGTGTTCCGGCACGGCAGACTGTGAGAAGCGACTGCCAGATTTTGTCACTTTATCCACTGGATAGTCCGGGGCATCCGGCAGATTGCATCAGGAGTGCCCTGTAGATTTAAATCGGGCACATCCCAAAGATTATAATCAGGTGTGCTGGAAAATTTATAATGCGATGGCAGGATCTCGGAATATACTGTAGTGGAATGATTGTGAGAAATATTCGGGGCACAGAAATAACCTTATTAATACTAAAATATCCGTGGAGAACCACCCAATCCGTAGGAGTCATACTGCGCCTGGAGGGTGGGGAGTTAGCAGGCTCTGTTCGGTGATGGAAGATTGTAACTCTAGTCCCGAGGATCATGAGCCCTTCAGCAGCATCGAAGGGACGTCATACATACCCTGGAGTGAAGGAGTACAGGCGCGTCACTCCTAGGGGAGATGATGTACCTGGAACGTCACACTGGAGTCTGGAACGTCACACTGGAGCCTGGAACGTCACACTGGAGCCTGGAACGTCACACCGGAGCCTGGAACGTCACACCGGAGCCTGGAACGTCACACTGGAGCCTGGAACGTCACACTGGAGCCTGGAACGTCACACTGGAGCCTGGAACGTCACACTGGAGCCTGGAACGTCACACTGGAGCCTGGAACGTCACACTGGAGCCTGGAACGTCACACTGGAGCCTGGAACGTCACACTGGAGCCTGGAACGTCACACTGGAGCCTGGAACGTCACATTGAAGCCTGGAACGTCACATTGGAGCCTGGAACGTCACACCGGAGCCTGGAATGTCACACCGTAGCCTGGAGATTCACACTGGAGCCTGGAACGTCACACTGAAGCCTGGAACGTCACATTGGAGCCTGGAACGTCACACCGGAGCCTGGAACGTCACACCGGAGCCTGGAACGTCACACCGGAGCCTGGAACGTCACACCGGAGCCTGGAACGTCACACCGGAGCCTGGAACGTCACGCCGGAGCCTGGAACGTCACGCCGGAGCCTTGGGCGTCATAGCAGGGTGCAACACCGGAGCCTAACACAAGCTGACAATAACTTTCTCTCAACTGATCACCTTTTGCATCAAACCGCAAATCAGTGTTTACCTCTTCTTTTTTTATGTTGGCCCTCAATCCCCTTGTTTCCCCTCTCCTTTCGTCTTTCCTTTTTTCCCCCTTTCCTTTCCTCCCTCCAGAGCGCCGCAAAGACTCACCCATCACTTTTATAATTGCATTACTGAATAAAAAGCAACAGCTATCATTTATACATTCATTAGTGATTTGCCGGTTCTTCGGGCCCGGGTCTTCTCAAGATGGCGACCCGGCGTACAGTTATCCATACGCTATTAAATGCTACTTTTCATTTCATTATTTTTAATAAATATACCATCTGAGATGTTTGTTTACCGTCATTAACTGAAGGAAAAAATAATTAAATATTAGACGGTTAGAGAACGCAAGCGAGTTCGTCTTCTGTGTTGGGAAGCCATTCTGAGGTCTTCTGTGTTGGGAAACCATTCTGAGGTCGTCTTCTGTGTTGGGAAGCCATTCTGAGGTCGTCTTCTGTGTTGGGAAGCCATTCTGAGGTCGTCTTCTGTGTTGGGAAGCCATTCTGAGGTCGTCTTCTGTGTTGGGAAGCCATTCTGAGGTCGTCTTCTGTGTTGGGAAGCCATTCTGAGGTCGTCTTCTGTGTTGGGAAGTCATTCTAAGGTCGTCTGTGTTTGGAAGCCATTCTGAGGTCGTCTTCTGTGTTGGGAAGCCATTCTGAGGTCGTCTTCTGTGTTGGGAAGCCATTCTGAGGTCGTCTTCTGTGTTGGGAAGGCATTCTGAGGTCGTCTTCTGTGTTGGGAAGCCATTCTGAGGTCGTCTTCTGTGTTGGGAAGCCATTCTGAGGTCGTCTTCTGTGTTGGGAAGCCATTCTGAGGTCGTCTTCTGTGTTGGGAAGGCATTCTGAGGTCGTCTTCTGTGTTGGGAAGCCATTCTGAGGTCGTCTTCTGTGTTGGGAAGCCATTCTGAGGTCGTCTTCTGTGTTGGGAAGTCATTCTAAGGTCGTCTGTGTTTGGAAGCCATTCTGAGGTCGTCTTCTGTGTTGGGAAGCCATTCTGAGGTCGTCTTCTGTGTTGGGAAGCCATTCTGAGGTCGTCTTCTGTGTTGGGAAGCCATTCTGAGGTCGTCGACTAGGTTAGATAAGGTTTGTCAGGAAAGAGGACAAGTGTTCCGTGACGTGGATCTTAGTCATATAATGATCCACAGCTTGAACTTTTGGTCATCTGACCGAGGCCTTTCGCTGGCTTAGAATAAATAAAGACACAATACCGTAACTGGAACAATACACAAATAACCCGCACATATGAGAGAGAAACTTACGACGACGTTGGAGTCCGACTTGAACCATTTACGAAGTGTCTAGTACTGTATTTGAATTTCCTATGGCGCTTTTGTAAGTCGCTCTTCAATAATTTTTTGCCAGTATATACCAGTAGTTACCTGCACATGAACATAATAAAGCTGACCTGTGAAAAACATTATTGTGGTCTGTTTTAAGAAAGATTTTCAGTTCAGTAGACTGCGAAAATCTTTCATTTCTTCGTATCAGACCTGATTGCCTCCTATTCCCCAGGTGCTTCATAACCCTTGTGGATTTAGCGCTTCCCTGTGAAAACAATAGTTAGTAGTAGCAGTAGTAGCAGTAATAATAATTATAGCAAAAAAACTATAATACAACCATACCACGGGTGGGGTTAGAACCCGCGATCAGAGAGGGGTTCTAACCCCACCCGTGGTATGGTTAATTTTAATGCACCAGTGGACAACACACGAGCCGCTTGAAACAACTAGTATTGTTTAGGATTTAATCACGAGATATGGAAATGAAATTACATCCTGATGCGAGCTAGGATCTTAATCCTGTTTCGCCTCAGTCTCAGGCTGAGAGACTGACCCCTTCCTATCGAGGTCGACGAAACGACCACATATCGAGGCTGAGGGACTGATTACCTCGAAATTACTCGTACGGTCTCCAGTGTTATAATTGCCTATATTCGAGTTATAAACTTGCAGAATGAGTGTTGCTCCACTCCCTTCCCCCATCCCAAATAAAAATAACTAGCATCTCAGGGCAAAACTTGCAAAATCTTGACCCTCTGTCACACTGATGTTTACGATGGATATGCTTATAGTCACCTGTAGACTCGCTGGTTCCATATCTTTCGCTCCTCTGTAGTGGGGAGGAGAGATTCACCGTACCTCCCACCCTCGTTATCTCCTGCCTCCCATTTTCTCTGCTTATTTCCTTCCTTACCTCCCTTCCTCTCTCAGTCCAATCATCCCATGCTTCCTCCGTCCGAGGTCCTTGTCACCTTCCCTTCTCCTCTCCATCATTCTATTTCTTCCTTTCCTCCTTCGCTATTGGTGCAGGTGTGTTGTAGTTTTACGACCAGTAGCAAGGCCTGCGAGGATGAGGTAAACATACGAGCGTAACGATGCAAAATGTCTTTAGTAACGAGGTGTAAACAGGCGCTTCACAATGACTCCACACCAACCAGTAACAACTTGGACTCTGACGTCATCCTAGAGCGGGAGGTTAAGCTCCCCTCACTCTTCAATAAAAGTGCAAGTTGAATCTAATTCTCGGGGAATATTGAATTAGGGATTCAACAGTATTAGCGGGACAGACACGGCAACCTACCCTCTCTCTCTCTCTCTCTCTCTTTATCTCTCTCTCCCTCTCCACTCCGATCTTGCATCATCACCATCCCTCACCACTCCAGCTCTCAACAGTACAATCCCTCACCACCCAAGCTTGCATCGCCACGACCTGTCATCATCCCAGCCTGCTTCACCACCACCCTTCATCACCCAGACTTGCACCACTAGTACTCTTCATAACTCCCAACCTGCAGCATCACCACATCTTATCACCCTGTGATATAGGCTAGTTTATCGTGATCGACGCATGTATATACATGTACTCGTACGTACTTAGAAGAAGCCTAGTGAAATAAGGAAGAGGACGTGAAAAATGAGGACTAAATGCGTAAGCAGTAAAAAACCAGATGAACCAAACTCAGCGAGACATTGCGTCTTTCTCAGCCCTAGACAGCTGTTTTAATTGCTGAGGAAGAGAGAGAATATTATGAGGAACCAGTGAGTCGTGACAGTATCAAAGAGTATCTTAGTATGAAGCTCATACGCAACTAACCCGCACGTTTCAGTGTGACTTGTGAATGGTCCAAGTCGGACCGAAACGTCGACATAAGCTTCTCTCTCTATGTGCGAGTTACTTGTGTATTGTTCCAGACACGGTATTGTGCCTTTTCGTTCCTTGTGAAACTCGTATTATCCCAGGCACCTGTCTGGAGGGATAAATGCAGTGTAAAACCTGTGCCAAAGATAGGAATTTACTGCTGTGGAAAACAGAGGGGGGGGGCCGAAAAGGCATTGATCCCGAGGCTCAAATAGGATAAGCGAAGTTTTTTTTATTAAATGCTGACATGAAGGAAAACTTGGATTTCTCCCCGGCATGAGCGACTGAAGAAGTGGAGTAAAGAGGCCGCAAGTTGAAGCCGTAATAATGTCTGAGAACTTGGTTGTTTTTAATGGCCATTCTCCGGTCACAATTCCTCCCGCTACACTATAATGTTCTTCACGGGCAAGATTAATGTACTATTTTGCTGAGTAAATTGCAGCTCGAAATTGTGCTTATTGCCACGAATGTTATTTTTTTTTTCAACATTTTCTATTTACCTGATTTTTTTTTGTCCCTTGTGTCTTCACCGCATAAAAATAAGTGTAGCTCGCGGAATAACTGATGGTGAAGAATTAAACACATGTGCAACATCTAGGTATCCTTTTTGTAGACGTCTACAATAAAGATACCCAGATGTTGACACGTGTCTAAATACAGTGGACCCCCACATAACGATCACCTCCGAATGCGACCAATTATGTAAGTGTATTTATGTAAGTGCGTTTGTACGTGTATGTTTGGGGGTCTGAAATGGACTAATCTACTTCACAATATTCCTTATGGGAACAAATTCGGTCAGTACTGGCACCTGAACATACTTCTGGAGTGAAAAAATATCGTTAACCGGGGGTCCACTGTATTTATGTTGTCGGTATTGTATACGACACATGGACAACATAACTGAAGGTGCCTACTAGCCATTACAAATGCCCTTATAGTTTCAGTTCCACTGTAATCTATGTACCCGGCCGCGGGGTTAAAATACACTAGCCTTCCCTTCTTTCTTTTGATTTTATTAAACGAGTAAGTCACCCCAAACTATACTGGCCTTGTGATCTGTGTAATAATCAAGCTGGTTGTAAGACTTTATGGTGTTCCCCACAGTGGAAGTTAGTTAATATATTATGGTGTCATAGAGGTGCATGACAACCCTTGCTTGCGTCACTACCATCACTCAGCACCCCAGCATGCATCTCTACCACCACTCGGCACCCCAGCTTACGTCACTACCACCACTCAGCACCCCAGCCTGTCACTACTACCACTCAGCACCCCAGCTTGCACCACTACCACCACTTAGCACCCCAGCTTGCGTCGTTATCGCCACTCGTGACAAAAGCCTGCATCATTAGTACCCTTCATCACCCCAGCCTGCGTCACTACCACACCTCATCGCCCCAGCCTGCGTCACTGCTACCCCTTAACACTCCAGTCAGCGTCACTACTAGTTCTCACCACCCCAAGCTGAGTCACTACCACCCTTCATTACCCCAGGTTGCGTCACTACCATTCCTCTTCACCCCAGCCTGCGTCACTACCATCCCTCATCACCCCAGCTAGAGTCATTACTACCCTATCATCATCCCAGCAAACGCCACCCTAGCTAATATCACCCCAGCTAACGTCACGCCAGCTATCACCCCAGCTAACGTCACGCCAGCTAACATCACCCCAGCTAATATCACCCCAGCTAACGTCACTCCAGCTATCATCACCCCAGCAAATGTCACCCCAGCTAATATCACCCCAACTAACGTCATTCCACCTAGCTCGCCACGACCTCTTCACTATGGCTTGCATCACCACCAAGCATCAACAGCACCCCTTTCACCGCAGCTAGAGTACATTCCTCTCCACCCCAATCAGCATCACCAATACCTCTCGTCACTCCGGCTTGCGTCAACACACGTCCTCAGTCCAGATAATGTCTCTAACGTTTCTTAATCGTTCGTTACCTTAGGTCACCTTATTTCAATGTTTACAAGTTGAAGCCCTGAGATTCAGTTTTAATCTTAGTCTTAAAATGTCTCTTAGTTACCGCAGCTGCAATGGTTATTCAGAGTTGCTCACTGTTTGAAGGGCATCAGAATATTTTGGTTTCATCGACCATAGGAACAATCAAGATGTTGCGGCGACACTGGTAACTGAGAGCAATGGAACACCTAGAGAGGCTTACAGTTTTAAACGATAACCAACAAGGGGTTTAAGGGAAAATAAAACCTGTCTCACAGACATGACAGAGTTCTGTGACTGGGTAAGAAGGTAACAGAAAAATAACGATACTTAGGTACCTTAGCAAAGAGTCCCTCAGGACAGAGCCGGATTATAACATGGGCTTTAGATGCTGTAGCTCAGGAGCCTCCTTCAGCTGGAGGACCTCCAGAAATTAAGTGAAAAGTGTTCATAGTTACTGCTGTAAGTTTATAATTATACTATGTTATTACATCACGTATATGATGAACTGTTGACTGATGTGATTAACTTCTTTTCCTGTTGAGAATATCACTGGGAGTCTCACAGTATCTGTAGCCCAGGGGCCTTCAAAATCTTAACCCGGCTCTGCTTCAGGATTACATATATGTCGAGTACTAGACCCATCATTGAGTACACAGTACTCAGTACACTCAGAAAGTCGAGATATTCGCTTTAAGACTAGTCTCAAAGATAAGAGGACGGACCTGTGAAAAAAGAGATAAAGGAACTAAATCTTATAGCATTGGAAAAGAGAGGAAGGTGGCGAGACAGGATTATGATATACAAGATGTTTAGAAAGACCTTGGATCACACTTAGGCAGGCTGTTTTAAATGGATGAGACCTGGTCAGAGAGACATTAATGGAAGGGCAGAAATGACTCTTAGGGAAGTTAGAAAGAACTTCAGTGTGATGGTTGTTAGTATGTGATATTTGTCTAAGAAAGTGATGCAAGCAGCATTCGTACACAGTTTCAAGAGCTAGTATGATAAGGGCCACTAGATCAAAAATGCAATAGTTTGTGAGCAGTTGAGAGACGGGGCCCAGAAGCTCAGCCTCAACCCCTGTTGTTGCAAATAGGGAAGTGTACGCCACAATGCTTCTTCAGCTGGGTGGAGCGGGCGTGGGCGTGGGCGTGGGCGTGTGAGAGAGTTATTCTGGTGTGTGAGCGAGCGAGGCAGTCATTGTGTAGCCACCTGGGGAGGTTCTCACTCATCACTGCCGCACTCACACCCACCTGCACGTACACACAATCACAGTCCTTGTGAGCCTGCAGTACTGGGTTGAACTAGAAACAAAAACCAGGAACACCCACAAATATCACGTAACAAACAAAGAAAATTGAACAATAACTTTTGTGATTTATATATATTTTCTTCCTGATCTAAATTGATTTGTACATTATTTACAAATGTATGAGGATTTCAACACAAACTCATTTAATAATAACAGTGAACACCTCAATACCACGAAGAATCTGAGGTTGCAATGAAACACATGCCATCTGACGGCCTAAGAGTCTAGCCGCATGGAATGCTTACCACAGACGAGGTAATCGAACCGTCTCCTCAATTCTCATCAAACAAGTCAGAGTGACCGAATGGCCACCAGATGATCTAGGAGTATATCGCCACTAGATGACTCTGGTTACCTTGTTGATAGCATAAAGTTGACTAAAGAAATGAGTTTTTTGCGTAGAGAATACATAAATATTTGATACACATCTCCAATACTCTTACACACACACTTTTTAAGAGGTAAATACATCATTCTTTTCTAACATTAATGAGTATTATTTAATTAAATATAATTAGTCTCCATTATTTTATTTACATGATCACAAACCAGGAGCATCTTGTCGTAATGCTAAATCAACAAGTCACAAATAGATATTTGAATGGGAACATTGTGTGGTTAACCATGTATTTTTGTGGACATTGATAACGTAAGCTGTATCGAACTGTTTAAATATAATAACGTGGGTTTAGCGCTTAGTTATGATAATTAGATATAACAATATAGAGGAAATATGAAATAGACATACAAACCATGAGACAGTCATAAAAAAATGATATATAGTAATGAAGAAACCGAACCTGCATAGCTGACAAAATCATTGACTCTATAGAGAGAAAATGCAACTCAACGGAGTTTAAAGCGAAGCAGGAAGCGAAGGACTGCAAAAACGTGAAAGCTAACACCTTAAGAAATCTTGATATGTGAGGGGATGGGGGGGTCAAGAGGAAGGTGACAGTGGCTACGGTATCGTCAACGGACTGAAATGGCAGAATAATTAAGAGGAATGTAAAAATCGACTCTACACTCAACAGTTGTCAGCTGAGTCTTCAAGGTTACTGATGACGAGGATATTTCCAGCCCTTAAACTGTGTATGAAGTGCTAGAAATTCTAAGAACAATAAGAATAATAATAATCATAATCATAACACCCATAACAATAATAATAATTATTAAGCTAAATTAGCATCCTCGACTCGTTAAAATGTTTTAGAGCAAGGGTTAGGAACAAAGGTACATGTGCCATTAGTGGTACATTTGGGGTTTGTCAGTGGCTTGCAGCTAGCTAGAATGTATATAAATATAATAAATATGTGTAAATATATTTCTAGAACAAGAAGACATACATTTTAATTGCATTATACCTGACCCGTTCCATAGCTATTGAAATATAAATTAAATGATATCAACTTGTTTACGTAATAAGTAAGTTGACATCAGTTTGTTCACGTGTTTAATTACCTCACGTTCATCCTTGTTTAGACAACTCCGGGCTAAATAAAGTAAACGTTAAGTGAGAGGCGAAGTGAGAAAGTTTTGGAATCCCGAACTGAATCTCACATGATTAGAACCTGTGAATAAAGGCTTTAAAAACAGACATGTTGATAAATGAGACACTTGTGCAACAATTGGGTATCTTCATTCTGGAAACGTTTCACCACGCAGTGGCTTCCTCAGTCCAGTGCAGAGAGAGGTGGAAAATGAGGAAGAGTTTGAAGTAATCAGTTGGTAAACTAAGCACCATGATTGATGTAAATGACTACACTATGGTTACCAGTTTGGTAGGGTGAAGGAATGAACATCAGTTTTTTCGTACTTTATCTTAAATTCTGCCAAAATTTCGCAGACTGAGGGACTGATTAACTCAAACTCCTCCTCATCTCCCATCTTTCTCTGCACTGGACTGAAGAAGCCAGAATAAACATACTCAAATGTTGCACAAGTGTCTCATTTATCATCACGATTGGAACAACTAGACCAGGAGAACTACAAAGCAAATCTTGACACGGCTTAAGTACCCAACTGTGTACTCACTAACAAAAAAAATTGACAGATCAGTTAAAAAAGACAAGTATTAAGCAACTGGAAATTAGCAAATGCTGCTTCAGTATTAGAAATAGAGATACGCCCCTTAAACTACCGCCATATTAGTTTTTCAAAGAGGTATTGTCATTGCAAGTAATGGGGAAAAAAAATCGTTTACGAGTAAGATTATAAAAATGGCAGAATGCAACGGCTAATCAAACTGAAGTTTCCATTGATTTTTTTTAATTAAAGATATGGTCTTGCAAATTTCTTAGAACTCTTCACTTATATATTAAAGTGGAGCAAAAGTCACCACAGATATAATATACATATATTTTCAGCAATTTTGATAAAGTACCAGATGCGAAATTCCAAAGCAAAATAAAATTGCACCGTATAGAAAACAAACGTCGGGTAAGGATTATGAATTGTTTTGTCTATATGAAAGAGTGAGAGGAAGAATTATTAAAGAGTAAAGTGACCGCACCAAGCTATAAAAAAATCAGTGACCAATGGCTGTTACCTACGACAGCACCTCAAGGTAAACTTCAGTCCTGGACCAATATGGCGCCCTGAGTGCCTTGAAAATCGTCGAATAAGCACTCAGAAGACCTCTGATGTTTAGGAATGTGGTATTCGTGTGAAGAGGGACATCTGACTGGCTGAAGTAACACTTCCTAAAGGATCAATCTCAAGAGCCAATCATTTTCATAAATTACTTACGTACAATGAGACCAGCAACAAATAATTCCTTAAGTTCGCAGACGACACGAGATTAGGAAAATATTGTATTTGTGGCTAATATCAAAATAATTCAGAGTGACATGGATGTATAGGCATCAGCTACATAGAGTGTTTTATAATCATCATTTTCGAGTCCAATTACTACTACAATTACTATTACAATTGCTACTATCGCAATTACTATTATTAATTACACTATCATTACTACTATTACTTTTAGTATTATTACTACCATTTACTTTCCTCTTCCACTTCTTCCTCCTTTTTCATGTTTGAGTCCATTGTTTTTCTTCATAAAATAAGTTTTTATTGCCTGAATCGATAACTGAAGGTTTTTTGCACAAATTCTCTGCCGGACCAAATTTCATTAACGACATTCTCAAAAAGCTGGAAACTGGTGAGTGTGTGTATGTCACGTTTCAAATAAACATGAGGATGAGTGTGTATTTATACCCGGGACCTTGTGTACTCGTGGCTGCTGACTGCTGTTGCTGCTGCTGCTACTGTTGTTGTAACCTGGTGATGGTTGTGCTGTTATTGTTGTTATTGATGCTGTTGCTGGTGTAAGTTGGTGGTGGTAGCGTTGCTGCTGTTATAACCTGGTGATGGTTGTTCTGTTATTGTTGATGCTGCTACTGCTGCAAGTTGGTGGTGGTAGCGTTGCTTTTGCTGCTGTAAGTCGGTGGTGCTAGCATTGCTGCTGTTGTAACCTGGTGATGGTTGTGCTGTTATTGTTGATGCTGCTACTGCTGTAAGTTGGTGGTGGTAGCGTTGCTGCTGTTGTAACCTGGTGATGGTTGTGCTGTTATTGTTGATGCTGCTACTGCTGTAAGTTGGTGGTGGTAGCGTTGCTGCTGTTGTAACCTGGTGATGGTTGTGCTGTTATTGTTTATGCTGCTACTGCTGTAAGTTGGTGGTGGTAGCGTTGCTGCTGTTATAACCTGGTGATGGTTGTGCTGTTATTGTTGATGCTGCTACTGCTGTAAGTTGGTGGTGGTAGCGTTGCTGCTGTTATAACCTGGTGATGGTTGTGCTGTTATTGTTGATGCTGCTACTGCTGTAAGTTGGTGGTGGTAGCGTTGCTGCTGTTATAACCTGGTGATGGTTGTGCTGTTATTGTTGATGCTGCTACTGCTGTAAGTTGGTGATGGTAGCGTTGCTGCTGTTGTAACCTGGTGATGGTTGTGCTGTTATTGTTGATGCTGCTACTGCTGTAAGTTGGTGGTGGTAGCATTGCTGCTGTATACTGATAGTGTGTTGGTGTTGTTGCTGTATAATGGTGGTTGTACTGCTGCTGTTCCTGGATCTGTGGTACACCACCACTGCTAGTGGAACTGGTGTGGTCATACCGACATATTGCAGGTAAAAAACACTTTTCCACTGACCAAGACATTAAGAGAACGTTTCGTCACAAATGGTCACCTGGACTTAATAAATGTCATAATCAATGCATATGTATCTTTTACCTACAACACACTGGTGCAGCATATGGGAATCTTTATTCAGGAAACGTTTCGCCACACAGTGGCTTCATCAGTCCTTACGCCTTCCTCTTTGTATTGGACTGATGAAGCCACTGTGTGGCGAAACGTTTCCTGAATAAAGATTCCCATATGCTGCATAAGTGTCTCAATCTTCAACTTGTCGGTTTTTCAAACCATTCATCACAACTGTCAGACACGGCAGCATCATGGGGTCTTGTTACAAAGAATTCTTCAACACTTGTTCAACCTTTGGACGAAGACCTACTTCGACTAGTGGATGGTACCACTATGACCCCGCCTCCATCTGCTTCACCTCACCTCACTACAGTATATAAGCCACGTCTACGGCCCTATGCTGTACATTCTACAAGATTGATGGACTGAACACATCGACTCCAGGTTGAGGGACTGATTACCTCATTCTCCTCCTCTCCTTACGCCTTCCTCTTTGTATTGGACTGATGAAGCCACTGTGTGGCGAAACGTTTCCTGAATAAAGATTCCCATATGCTGCATAAGTGTCTCAATCTTCAACTTGTCGGTTTTTCAAACCATTCATCACACCTACAACACACTTCTGCTGTTTCACAATAGTGGTGGTGGTGGTGCTGTTGCTGTTTCATAGTGGTGGTGGTGGTGGTGGTGGTGGTGGTGGTGGTGCTGTTTCATAGTTACAATAGTGGTGGTGGTGCTGCTGTTTCACAGTAGTGGTGGTGCTGCTGCTGCTGTAAACTGGGAATAGTGGTGGTCGTGCTGCTGGTGCTGGTTGCTAATACTGTCGCGCACTGCTGTTGCTGAATAATGCTGCTACTGTACACTGTTACTGCTGTACATTGCTGCTGTTGCTGCTACTTTAAAATACTACACCACACGTGCACAAGAAGACTTACACAAGAAGCGCTAAAAATAACATTTCTGTGAATCGCTCAACTTAGCTATTCAGCAGAAAGACGGTGGAGGCTCGATCCTTCTATCAGCTAAAAGCTAAACAGACACGCTACCTAACTTTAGTCACCTACTTATGGTGCAAATTTACAGAGTCTATGACTCTGTAAGATATGCGCCTCGTGGCGTCACGACACCTCATAAGCGCAGATGACAAGGGCATAATGGAAGTCAAAATGCAGGGTTGATAAAGCCACAAGTTTTATGATTACTGGAGTTTTAACGTTGATTGTGACGTAGGTACACTCATTAATTATGGCAGAAGGTATGTTCATAAATAGTGCTACAGGGTATACTAATTATGGCAGAAGGTATGTTCATAAATAGTGGTACAGGGTACATTAATTATGGCACAGGGTACACTCACTAATTATGGCACAGGGTACACTCGTTAACAGTGGTACAGGGTATACTAATTATAGCACAAGGTACGCTCATTAAGGAATATAAGGGTACACTCACTAATTATGGCACAGGGTACGCTCATTAACAGTGGTACAGGGTACACTATGACACAGAATACGCTCATTAACAGTGGTATAGGGTACACTATGACACAGGGTACGCTCATTGATATAAGGGTACACTCACTAATTGTGGCTCAGGGTACACTAATTATGGGACAGGGTACGCTCATTAAGTTATATAAGGGTACACTCACTATGGCACAAGGTACGCTCGATAATGGCACAAAGTACGTAAGTTAGTAAGTATATTTAGGTACAGGTGCACATAAGTACCCAGGTGTCCTAAATTCCATTGGAGTCCTTAAGTTACAGAAAAAATCAGTCGTGGATATAACCTTTAAATTTACACAGTTAAGTAACTGAGCAGTGTTACTGCAGTAGAGTTATGAGGATGTCAAGCAGGCCATGTATCTGGAGTCTACCTGGAGGGTGTTGCGGGGGTCAACGCCCCCGTGCACCAGTCCTCGAGGTGGATTAGGGCCTGATCAACCAGGCTGTAACAGCCTGGTTGATCAGCCTTACTTGCCAGCCTTGCTAGCAGCAAGTAAGCCAACGTGCGAACCACAGCCCGGTTGATCGGTTACCGACTTTAGGTATCCGTCCAGCTCCCTCTTCAGCAGATACGGAAGCTTTAGAGATTTCGTTCCGTATTTGTGCTACTGATGCTACTGCTGCAACAGTTAAAATTTATTTTTCTTCTTTGACGTTCTTAATATTATCATAACGAACGTTAGAGGTAATAAAGTATCAAGTGTGCCTTTGTCTCTGTGTAAATTTTCTTAATGATTAATGTGTCAAGACCAGTGACCGGTGGGCTATATTTTGTGTCTTTAATGATTCTGATATATATGATACTAGCAACTAGATCTCTCTCTCTCATTCACATACACATATATGCACAATGTAGATTGTGTCCGTGATTATTATTATTGATGAATTAGACATGTGCATTATCTGGGTATGTTTATTGTAGACGTTTCACCATCCAGTGGCTTTATCAGTACAAATTCAAGGACATAACGTGAAGGCAGCAGAACTTTATACAAAAGATGGGGTAGTCAGTCCCTCAGTCTTAGAGATGTTGAAGAGCGTCCAGACGTCCAGATGGTGTACGTGTGACTGATTCTTCATCTTGTCGGTATTGTATACCATTCATTTACTTTATTATTATTTTCATAGTTCTTGTTAATATTTTTTTTCCAAATTTGTCTGTATTTTTGCGTATATATGTGAACCGCTCAACTCACGAAGGATTTTAGTGGTAAGTAATGAAGCTAAAGGACGAGAGAGAGAGAGAGAGAGAGAGAGAGAGAGAGAGAGAGAGAGAGAGAGAGAGAGAGAGAGAGAGAGAGAGATACACTACCTCATCTGTCGGAATAGTTTACTACTTGAGGAAGGCTGCTGCACCCACATTCTTGTAACACAACGTTACTAGCGTAATAATCGTTTTATAGGCATTTGTAAAACAGGACAAACTACTTTTAACAAAAACTGGGACACCGAATATTTGTTAATGGTAGTTTTGAGAGTTTTGGTCGAACTGGTGAACAGTCATTTCACATATTCGGATACAGGAAAGTTTGTTGTCGTAATAAAGATTCACACTGTATATGCCGAGACTAAAATACTGCCAAAATCTGGGTTCAAAAAAAAAAATAGAAGAATTGTTCCAAAAAGAATAAGGGACCGTCACCGCCGAAAACTGGCAGGACCAAAGCCCTGTAACCCAACAGAGTCTCTGTAAATATTAAAACTCCTTTCCTTTCCACTAGAGTCGGTGACCGGCTTCCATTAAAAGCCGTGGAAAAACTGCTGCACAGGAAGGAAAGAAGAACCAGTGTTTGGATCTTATTATTATTATTATTATTATTATTATTATTATTATTATTATTGTGTTCATGGATGCGGTGAACCGGCAAGATTTAAACCTTATCGACTTACGGGAAAAATGACTTTTGGGAAAATTGAGAAGAATACTGATATGCAGTGCGTGCCCGTCAGGGTGTGGTGGTGTCTTTATAGTGGAGGTTTGTGACATTTTTGTCTGTGTGCCCATGTGTCTGTGTGAACCTGTGTCTGCATGCCCACGTGTCTTTGCATGCCCAAGTGTCTTTGCATGCCCACGTGTGTCTGCCTGGTGTTCACGCAGACACGGTGGACATACAAATCTGATAACTCTTGAGCTGGTGACTCCTGACGATGATGAAGATGAGAGCGAAAGGAAAAAGTGGAGAAAGAAAAGTTAGTTTTTTTTCGACTAAAATTTCGAAAACAAAAAAAAATTCTTACTGCTTCTTGGGAAATGAAAGTACGAAAATCTAGGTAACTACGTGGACGCTTTTTCACTGTTTTCAGCAATGCTAAATAGGTGTAAAAGAAGGTTAGGTTTCTGGTCTTCTGGGATCACAATATTGGTTATGAACAGTATAATGACTTATGATAACAGCTAAGGTAATAATAGGCATAAATGTAAGTTTATCTCTCTCTCTCTCTCTCTCTCTCTCTCTCTCTCTCTCTCTCTCTCTGTGAAGCCCTAGTCAGAGGGACCCATCCTGTGTAATGACCCGGCTTGTAGAAGCCATTCTGCCCTTTATTCCATTTCTTTCCCCCTTTTCCGTTTTCCTTCCATATCTTCCTTTCACTTTCCCCATATTTTTCCCTTCCCTGCCCTTTTCCACTTCCTTCCCTCTCTCCCTCTTCCTTCTCATACATTTTCATTATTTCTTCTTCCCCTTATTTATAAGCAGCATTTTTTTTATCTTGGGAAATTTCTTTTCCACGGCCCTTTTCATTTCTGTTTGTACTTTTTCTTCAACCACTTCGTATCCCTTACCCGCGTCGGCTTCGTTACGTTCTCCTCATTCCATTGCATTTTCTTATTCATTACATTTCTCTTCAAACGTCATTCACTCATTTTTTCCCAGGTTCCCTCTTCATTAATTCTTCTCTTCCCACTTCTTTAATCGCATTCATTACCTTCCCTTTTTACATAATTACCACCTTCCCACATCATCACCTCCCTCCCCACATCATCACCTCCCTCCTTCCCACATCATCACCTCCCTCCTTCCCACTTCATCACCTCCCTCCTTCCCACATCATCACCTCCCTCCCCACATCATCACCTCCCTTCTTCCCACATCCTCCCTTCTTCCCACATCCTCCCTTCTTCCCACATCACCTCCCTTCTTCCCACTTCATCACCTCCCTTCTTCCCACATCACCTCCCTCCTTCCCACATCACCTCCCTTCTTCCCACTTCATAACCTCCCTCCTTCCCACTTCATCACCTCCGTCCTTCCCACTTCATCAACTCCCTCCTTCCCACTTCATCAACTCCCTCCTTCCCACTTCATCATCTCCCTCCTTCCCACTTCATCAACTCCCTCCTTCCCACTTCATCACCTCCCTCCTTCCCACATCATCACCTCCCTCCTTCCCACATCATCACCTCCCTCCTTCCCACTTCATCAACTCCCTCCTTCCCACTTCATCATCTCCCTCCTTCCCGCTTCATCACCTCCCTCCTTCCCACTTCATCATCTCCCTCCTTCCCACTTCATCACCTCACCTCCTCCTTCCCACTTCATCTCCCTCCTTCCCACTTCATCACCTCCCTCCTTCCCACATCATCACCTTCCTCCTTCCCACACCTCCCTCCTTCATCACCTCCCTCCTTCCCACATCATCACCTCCCTCCTTCCCACTTCATCACCTCCCTCCTTCCCACTTCCCACATCATCACCTCCCTCCTTCCCACATCCCGCTTCATCACCTCCCTCCTTCCCACTTCATCACCTCCCTCCTTCCCACTTCATCACCTCCCTCCTTCCCACTTCATCACCTCCCTCCTTCCCACATCATCACCTTCCTCCTTCCACACTTCATAACCTCCCTCCTTCCCACTTCATCACCTCCCTCCTTCCCACTTCATCATCTCCCTCCTTCCCACTTCATCACCTCCCTCCTACCCACTTCTCACCTCCCTCCTCCCACTTCATCACCTCTCTCCTTCCCACATCATCACCTCCCTCCTTCCCACTTCATCACCTCCCTCCTTCCCACATCATCACCTCCCTCCTTCCCACATCATCACCTCCCTCCTTCCCACATCATCACCTCCCTCCTTCCCACATCATCACCTCCCTCCTTCCCACATCATCACCTCCCTCCTTCCCACTTCATCACCTCCCTCCTTCCCACTTCATCACCTCCCTCCTTCCCACATCATCACCTCCCTCCTTCCCACTTCATCACCTCCCTCCTTCCCACTTCATCACCTCCCTCCTTCCCACATCATCACCTCCCTCCTTCCCACATCATCACCTCCCTCCTTCCCACATCACCTCCCTCCTTCCCACTTCATCACCTCCCTCCTTCCCACATCATCACCTCCCTCCTTCCCACATCATCACCTCCCTCCTTCCCACATCATCACCTCCCTCCTTCCCACATCATCACCTCCCTCCTTCCCACATCATCACCTCCTTCCTTCCCACATCATCACCTCCCTCCTTCCCACATCACCTCCCTCCTTCCCACATCATCACCTCCCTCCTTCCCACATCACCTCCCTCCTTCCCACATCATCACCTCCCTCCTTCCCACATCATCACCTCCCTCCTTCCCACATCATCACCTCCCTCCTTCCCACATCATCACCTCCCTCCTTCCCACATCATCACCTCCCTCCTTCCCACATCATCACCTCCCTCCTTCCCACATCATCACCTCCCTCCTTCCCACATCATCACCTCCCTCCTTCCCACATCATCACCTCCCTCCTTCCCACATCATCACCTCCCTCCTTCCACACTTCATCACCTCCCTCCTTCCCACATCATCACCTCCCTCCTTCCCACATCATCACCTCCCTCCTTCCCACATCATCACCTCCCTCCTTCCCACTTCATCACCTCCCTCCTTCCCACATCATCACCTCCCTCCTTCCCACATCATCACCTCCCTCCTTCCCACATCATCACCTCCCTCCTTCCCACCTCCCTTCTTCCCACATCATCACCTCCCTCCTTCCCACTTCATAACCTCCCTCCTTCCCACTTCATCATCTCCCTCCTTCCCACATCATCACCTCCCACCTTCCCACATCATCACCTCCCTCCTTCCCACATCATCACCTCCCTCCTTCCCACATCATCACCTCCCTCCTTCCCACATCATCACCTCCCACCTTCCCACATCATCACCTCCCTCCTTCCCACTTCATCACCTCCCTCCTTCCCATCACCTCCCTCCTTCCCACATCAACACCTCCCTCCTTCCCACATCATCACCTCCCTCCTTCCCACATCATCACCTTCCTCCTTCCACACTTCATCACCTCCCTCCTTCCACACTTCATCACCTCCCTCCTTCCCACATCATCACCTCCCTCCTTCCCACATCATCACCTCCCTCCTTCCCACTTCATCACCTCCCTCCTTCCCACATCATCACCTCCCTCCTTCCCACATCATCACCTCCCTCCTTCCCACATCATCACCTCCCTCCTTCCCACATCATCACCTCCCTCCTTCCCACATCATCACCTCCCTCCTTCCACACATCATAACATCCCTCCTTCCACACTTCCACATCATCACCTCCCACCTTCCCACATCATCACCTCCCTCCTTCCCACATCATCACCTCCCTCCTTCCCACATCATCACCTCCCTCCTTCCCACATCATAACCTCCCTCCTTCCACACTTCATAACCTCCCTCCTTCCCACATCATCACCTCCCACCTTCCCACATCATCACCTCCCTCCTTCCCACATCATCACCTCCCTCCTTCCCACATCATCACCTTCCTCCTTCCACACTTCATAACCTCCCTCCTTCCCACTTCATCACCTCCCACCTTCCCACATCATCACCTCCCTCCTTCCCACATCATCACCTTCCTCCTTCCACACTTCATAACCTCCCTCCTTCCCACTTCATCACCTCCCTCCTTCCCACATCATCACCTTCCTCCTTCCACACTTCATAACCTCCCTCCTTCCCACTTCATCACCTCCCTCCTTCCCACTTCATCATCTCCCTCCTTCCCACTTCATCACCTCCCTCCTTCCCACTTCATCACCTCCCTCCTTCCCACATCATCACCTTCCTCCTTCCACACTTCATCACCTCCCTCCTTCCTACATCATCACCTCCCACCTTCCCACATCATCACCTCCCACCTTCCCACATCATCACCTCCCTCCTTCCCACAACATCACCTCCCTCCTTCCCACATCACCTCCCTCCTTCCCACATCACCTCCCTCCTTCCCACTTCATCACCTCCCTCCTTCCCACATCATCACCTCCCTCCTTCCCACTTCATCACCTCCCTCCTTCCCACATCATCACCTCCCTCCTTCCCACATCATCACCTCCCTCCTTCCCACTTCATCACCTCCCTCCTTCCCACTTCATCACCTCCCTCCTTCCCACATCATCACCTCCCTCCTTCCCACATCATCACCTCCCTCCTTCCCACTTCATCACCTCCCTCCTTTCCACTTCATCACCTCCCTCCTTCCCACATCATCACCTCCCTCCTTCCCACATCATCACCTCCCTCCTTCCCACTTCATCACCTCCCTCCTTCCCCTCAAAACTCTGCTGACTTTCAACTTTCTTCTTCAGTAGATCATAAAAGTCACATTCTTGAACGGCAGTGAGACGAAAAAGAGGGAAATTCCTCCCCTCAGGGCAGGTGGTGTTATAGGCGAATTATATAGGTGAATTATATATATATATATATATATATATATATATATATATATATATATATATATATATATATATATTGTGTGTGTGTGTGTGTGTGTGTGTGTGTGTGTACAGGTGAAAGACGATTCCTTCGTGCGAAACGGGTGAAACGTTGGGCACGTTTCCTTACACCTGCTGCCGCCTGCTCATCTACTAGTAAGTAGGTACCTGGGTGTCAGCCGACTGTCGTGGGTCGCATCCCAGGGGACAAGATTAACCTAAGTTGCCAGAAATGCTCCACATAACCAGTGACTTTGTACTGAGTATGTCAGTGATGTCAGCTAAGTCTGTTTCAGTTGTCTCAAGTACTTGTAGAAATAAAGATTACTATTATTATTATTTTTATTATTATTTATTATTACTATAATTATTATATTATTGTTTTTATTATTAATATTATTATTGTTATCATTATTATTTCCTTCGTATGAACGAGTCTATCAACACAAGTCAAAAATAAAACTCTGATCTGTAAATAAATACGCCTTAAAATGTTCAAGAATAATAACAGTGACAAGTTCTCTCTCCTGTTCTTCTTCCCGTGTTCTCCACTCCCTCTACCTCCCCTCCTCCCCCATCATCACAGTTCCCTGTTCATGAAGCTTTGCATAATTTCTCCCCGGAGATACGACCAAGTAGGGTCAGTGAGTGTCGTCACTAACCGGGCTTATCTCTGTTCCATTACTGGGAATCATCCACCTACCTTCGCCAGACCTGGGCACTCCTTGATCTCTCTCTCTCTCTCTCTCTCTCTCTCTCTCTCTCTCTCTCTCTCTCCTTTTTTTTCTCTCTCTCTTCTTTTCCTGTTTACATATTCTTCCTAAGGATGCTGCTTGCTATCCTGCGCTTTCTTTTTCTTCCTTCTGCATATAAAATTGTTACCTCGTATAAGCCCAGCACTAAGTTATACCAACCCCAGGATGCCGCCCAAACGGTCGGCAAACACCCAGATACTGTGAAATAAAGGCTCGTACGCAACACTTAACGTATTTTATTTAGAAAACGTTTCGACCACTAACGTTTCTTTTTTTACCTCCGTTCATAGCTTAAGAAAATACTGTATATTTAGTGGACAGAGGTCAAGTAAGGTTAGGAGTCAGGTGCTGCGAGATGAGGTCAGGTAGAGAGGTGCTGGTGAATTCGTCATGTGTTCGTGTTGTATTTCACTGGTATGGGTTCTCTTTAGCGAATGCCTCCCACCAGCCATAAGGGGAATTACCAATAGACCCCGGGATGCCTTCAAGAGGGAGCTGGACGGATACTTGAAGTCAGTGCCCGATCAGCCGGGCTGTGGTTCGTGCGCTGGACTACGTGAGACCAACAGTAACAGCCTGGTTGATCAAGCCCTGATCCACCGGGAGGCCTTTGCCGCGGGGGCGTTGACCCCCGGAATACCCTCTAGGTAAGTACCCTAGAAATCTTAGCCATCTTGTAGGATACTGTGATCGGTGCTGCTTCTAGATGAAGTGGCTTCTGCCAGTTGTTTTCCGTGATTACTAACTTGAATGCTTTCCAATTCGTCAAATTGTTGTGCATCTTTAAGCGCCTCGCATATATTTTTTTGACACTCCGGCTCCCACTGAGGTAGTTGACCCGACAAAGAAGAAAAAACTTTTACTGTCGCTCATTCAATCACTCTCTTGCCAGAAGGGCGCCGGTATCACAGTTCTGACGACTCTCCATAAAACATCCCCTCCAAAGTACAATCACTGTACTTCACACATCCAGGATTCAAGCCCGGCTAATTGGTTTCCCTGAATTCCTTCATAATTGTTACCCTTCCCAGATTATAAAAACACTTGCCTCCACTCCTAACACTCTCAAACAAGCTTGTTAGATGTCCGAGCCCCTAATACTCAAAGCATTCTTTACCTCCCCACTTCAGTCTTGTAATAAAGTTGGTAGAATTACCGACAATATGTAAAGTAAAAGGACACAAGTGCAACTAATGTGACATTTAGGTAATGGCTTGATAAAGCTCCTGGAGAGCGAAACGTTGCCACAATAAATGTCACATTAGTTGCACTTGTGTCCTTTTACTTTACACTTCAGTCTTCCCTAGGACGACTCCTGACCCTCCTTCCATCCATTAAAAATCACGACGCTGAATTTCTGTTACATTTTCAGAACAGTTGTTAAAACTCGTTTAACATTCTGATGCGTTTACCAACTTAGAGTTTCTTGAAGCATTAGATCACGATAATGTGAATCGAGGGAAACCCATAGTTGTATCATTCCCCTTTCAGCTTTAGCGCAGGACCGCGCCGCGTGAGTACGGGAATTTCTCGAAACAGGTCACAGGTAAATCACAAGTAAAAGTGGAAAGCACCTGCTTTGCATAACAGTCCAATGGAACTAATGCTGTTACGTTGAGTCAAGAGAGAAGTTAAACGATCAACGATGACTTCCCCAAAAAGTCAAGACTCGTGTTGCGTTTATTATCGTTTCTCATTCCTCTGTTGATACTAAGAGAATATTTTTTCTAGTAACTGACATTAAAACAAAAACCAGATCTCGGCTAGAAATTAGAGACAGTTGATCATTACGTTGGAAAATTACGTGAAAAAGAGTGAAAATATTGAATGAAAAGGAATGAGTGTGAATGATGGGTCAGGAGTGGATGATGTGCTGGTTTATTAATACAGTGGACCCCCGCATAACGATTACCTCCGAATGCGACCAATTATGTAAGTGTATTTATGTAAGTGCGTTTGTACGTGTATGTTTGGGGGTCTGAAATGGACTAATCTACTTCACAATATTTCTTATGGGAACAAATTCGGTCAGTACTGGCACCTGAACATACTTCTGGAGTGAAAAAATATCGTTAACCGGGGGTCCACTGTATAACCAGAGGCACATCATACTGTCTGCCTAATTTATCCTCGTTTGTTTTTGTTGTTGGTGCTTTTATTTGTCTGATTCGTTAATGCTACAACAAAGAATAAAACGGCACAATACCGTGACTGGAACAATACACAAATAACCTGGACATAGAGAGGAGCTTACGACGACGTATCGGCCCAAGTCGGACCTAAACGTCGTCGTAAGCTCGTCTCTCCTATGTGCTGCAGGTTATTTGTCTATTACAACAAAATGCTTGACAACTCTTCCTTCGTCATTGTTTGCGATGTATATAATGTCTTTTAACTCTCGTTTTGTTTGGATTGCTTCAACTAAACTGGAGCAATTTTTTTATATAAATTGTTTGTGTCTCTGTAACGTTTCTGGTT
This sequence comes from Cherax quadricarinatus, assembly GCF_038502225.1. Taxonomy (NCBI): domain Eukaryota; kingdom Metazoa; phylum Arthropoda; class Malacostraca; order Decapoda; family Parastacidae; genus Cherax; species Cherax quadricarinatus. The sequence goes on along the minus strand of NC_091324.1, from coordinate 19,894,740 downwards.
ATTTTTACTTTATATCTGTCTCGTGTGCGTATTGAAAAACTATTTGTTGGGAATGATTGGACCATTGTGTGTGTGTGTGTGTGTGTGTGTGTGTGTGTGTGTGTGTGTGTGTGTGTGTGTGTGTGTGTGTGTGTGTGTGTGTGTGTGAATTCTTTGTCATCCTTGTGACACATCTGTGCTTCTAATTTTCTGCTGTGCTCTGGTGTACCTGCTTCCCGCCTCTCGAGCAGTCTGACCTTGTCCACCCTATCCATTGCTGAGTATTTTGTAAGTCACTATCATGTCTCCCCTGGCCCTCATAGCTCATACCGCTTAAGTCTGGTAGTAACCTCGTTGCGAACCTCGGCTCTTTCTTCTCTTTCTAGCTTGCTTGACGTGGCAGACAATGACAAAAGTCGCCAAGTGGGAACGATGAGACTGCTAGACCAGGTGTTGGCTCCATGCTTGTTATACACACTCCTAGACAGGCCTTATGTGTGTGTGTGTGTGTGTGTGTTTACTGTACGTAATACTAATATCCATTGGTTATTTGTCTGTAAATGAGTATAATTTTAAAACGCAGTAAATGGTAGTTTAGAGTGACCAGAGTATCGATCTTCCTGGCCTAGCACCTGCGAGAGCCACACAAGATTCCCAGCAGCAGTGATCAGGAATCAATACATTTGCCAGAGTTGCACATCAAGGAAGCGGACTTGTCTCGTCGTATTGCTTTCAGATGACATCTCAAAATCCATTTCGGAAAACTTGGCTGCTTCAAATTTTTCAAGACTTGACGCCTCTCAAAAGTGACCTGAAAGTTGCAAAAGGCACATAACCGGCTAAATGTGCGGAAAACTATGCCAAATTGAGAAGGAAAAGTCAGTGGCTCCGATTCTTATAGGAAGTGCTGAGGGAGAAAGAAAGGAAGGAAGGAAGTTAGAGCAACTACGTTCCCTGGAGTCAGAGACGGAGGTGGAGTCACAGAGGAAGTTGGACCTGGACATCAAGGATTCTGATGATTCTCTGTAAGACTTCAGGAAAAAAAAATATAATATCTTGAAAGCGTGAACAAGGCACGGCCATTTAAGCCTTTTTCATTTAAAAGCAAAATAAGCGACGGTTCCTAGTGCAGAAAGAGATTCAACCAAGAAGAAATTTTACGATGTGCAAAATGCTTAAGCTGAACTCAACGGACATTAGAACATAAACCTGATAAATAAAAAGTTCAGACACTTTGAATGTCGCGTGAATAATGTTCATCAATAACTTGATCACTGAGATGTCTGGCGTGACTGTAACTCTGCCACTCACGATTAAGAGAGAAACGAGAGAGAGGAGAGAACCCGTAGATAGAGAAATATTCTCACCTGTCAGAGCTCAGCTTCCAGGAGCTGATCTCTTCTCCAGGCTGAGGGACTGACCACCTCAAATATTTTGTCTCCATGGTTGATGGATTGTTTACATCATCATTATTTCACAACTACACCTGCTGCCTCTGTATCTGAAGAACTCTACTGTGTACGCGAAACGTCTCATCAGTAAAGATACCCAACTGTTGCACACGTGTCATAATCATCAACTTGTCGGTATTTCATACCATCAACACAACCCTGGTATTTTAACGCACACTTGTGCCTTTCATGAACCCAAGTAACAACAGACGTGATAAACAAGTGATACATTATACTGGTGTAGTTCCTTCCAGTGATTCTTTAATACTACAAAGCAGGATTCGCGCGAGGAGTTTAGACGCGAAATGTGTCGTAAAATTTTGTCCATTGTTGTCTTATTTCCCCGGTATATCGCATCGGTTCTGAGAGACAGATTGATGCCCTCGAAGGGGGATAAATGACCCATCTTAATATCTGTGCGTTACTGACCCGGCAAAGCAAGATGCCATGTCTAATGGAGTCTCGTGCAGGAAGACATACTGATTTCCACCTTTTCGAGGACGGAACCCCAGGAGGGTACATGAAGGCTTCCCACCAACCACACATGCTTTTCCATGAGGTCATTAACGCGTTGTTTCTAAACCTTGCAAAGAATTTCACAGTGGATGATGAAAATTTGCCATAAGCTCCAAGGAATTAAGTAACTTCTCATACGGTTTGCAACATATTTCGAAGTTAGAATGGGGTAGATTAGGTTGTCCTATATCCATTAAAAATAAAAAAATGTAATATACTTCAACGGTAAAACTATAAAGGTAAGATAAAAGGCGATAAAAAAAGTATGATTCTAACGGAAAACAGGTAGCTACTGCGAGTGGTTACAACAGTCCAGTCTGATTACTACTGTTCAAGGAGCCTTCAACAGTCACCCATTTGACTGCTTTTACAACAGTGCCATGATGTCTGTTATTAAGAGATTCGTACGCTGCATGGGGACTCGACACCATGAGAACTCTTCCATCACATGAAGAGCCCTACACATCACATTAAGGACCCGGCACGTCAGATGAAGACCCATATAAGAGCGTTGGTAAAACTATACTCTCATACATTCCCCTCTTTGCCTCCAAGGACAAAGTTCTTTGTCTCCACAGACTCCTAAGTGCACCACTCACTCTTTTTCCCTCATCAATTCTATGATTCACCTCATCTTTCATAGACCCATCCGCTGACACGTCCACTCCCAAATATCTGAATACGTTCACCTCCTCCATACTCTCTCCCTCCAATCTGATATTCAATCTTTCATCACCTAATCTAATATATATATATATATATATATATATATATATATATATATATATATATATATATATATATATATATTAAAAAATTTATAAAACCTCTCGGAAAATGTAAATATTTTTTTAACTAAAAATGATTACAAGTCGTTTTAAATTATTTCACTGGAAAGCAAAGGACTTACAATGTCTGGAACTTTTTAATCTCATTAACATGAGAAGACTCGAGGTCCCCAGAACTCTGTACGTAATATGGAGATTAATTCTAAACTGTTGCCTTTCCCTGCAACTCTTACCCTCGCTAGGTAATGATTACGGCACCAATTAGCATATGAAAAGGGGGTGGGTGAAATTATAGGGTGTAATGTGTTGGTGTCATTACACCCGTGTTTAGGTGCCACCGCACCTGTGTGTAGGTGCCATTACACCTGTAAGTGCCACCACACTTGTGTGTAGGTGCCACCACACTTGTGTGTAGGTGCCACTACACTTGTGTGTAGGTGCCACTACACTTGTGTGTAGGTGCCAGTACACTTGTGTGTAGGTGCCACCACACCTGTGTGTAGGTGCCACCACACCTGTGTGTAGGTGCCACCACACCTGTGTGTAGGTGCCACTACACTTGTGTGTAAGTGCCATTACACCCATGTGTAGGTGCCACCACACCTGAAAGTGCCAACACATCTGTAGGCGCCACCACACCTGTGTGTAGGTGCCACCACACCTGTGTGTAGGTGCCACTACACTTGTGTGTAAGTGCCATTACACCCATGTGTAGGTGCCACCACACATGGGTGTAATGTGCCACCACACCTGTAGGCGCCACCACACCTGTGTATAGGTGCCACCATACCAGTAAGTGCCACCACACCTGTGTGTAGGTGCGTTAACAATTTCCCATAAGACAGAAGGGAGAGTTGAAAGCCTTCTTCCCTTCACATTTAATAAGCTTTTCTAGTGTACAAATTGAGTTATCTTTGAGCGTACTTATTTACTTAACTTTTAGCAAATTTACTGCGCTTTCTCTCTTTTTTTTTTAATCGAAAAATTACTGGGTCTTAGTATACTTATTGTGTTGGCTCTTAGTATACTTATTGTGTTGGCTCTTAGTATACTTATTGTGTTGACTCTTAGTATACTTATTGTGTTGACTCTTAGTATACTTATTGTGTTGACTCTTAGTATACTTATTGTGTTGACTCTTAGTATACTTATTGTGTTGACTCTTAGTATACTTATTGTGTTGACTCTTAGTATACTTATTGTGTTGACTCTTAGTATACTTATTGTGTTGACTCTTAGTATACTTATTGTGTTGACTCTTAGTATACTTATTGTGTTGACTCTTAGTATACTTATTGTGTTGACTCTTAGTATACTTATTGTGTTGACTCTTAGTATACTTATTGTGTTGACTCTTAGTATACTTATTGTGTTGACTCTTAGTATACTTATTGTGTTGACTCTTTGTATACTTACTGAATTATCTCTAGTCGTAATCTTATAATACATTTATTAGTTATCTCTTAATAATATCGTTTAGATATCTCTGAGAGTAATTACTGTCGTACTAAGAGATAACAATTATTGTGTCTCCTCTAACTACACTTATAGATATATCTCTCAGTCTACAATTTAGAATATTTCTTTGAGTTATCTCTTAGTACTAATTGTGTTATATCTTAATTACTTATTGAGCTCTCTTATGTTCTCATATCCATCCTGCCTTGTATATATACATATATATATATATATTATATATATATATATATATATATATATATATATATATATATATATATATATATATATAAACACTGCGACTAGTAGAGGATTCGAACCCATGTCGTTTTGGTTCGCCTCATGGTGAGCGAAAAGCACACGGGGCTCTAACCCACAGGACCACGCAATCCTACAAGAATCAAGCACCCAGCAGAACTAGGTGTTTTACCTTGATCCGAGGACATTCGGTGGTGTGGGTACCTCTGAGCTAATTTCATTCTAATCCCCGTTTGATGTACTATCCTTCACGAGCGGTATTTTATATTATTGTAACCACGAACTTGTAGTATTGAATCAATAACAACAATGTGACTAGTACACCAAACGGGGATTAAAATGAAATAAGCTCAGAGGCACCCACACCATCGTATGTCCTCGTTTTTTAACATTCCTAACAACTGCCATTGGTCGTAACCACGAGAATTAGCTGTTATAATATATACCTCATGTTGTATAAATAGCATATCCAAAACAAGTTTGTATTGGATATATTCCCTGTGTATTATAACCAAGGTTTATTCCATAATCAAAACCTATTATATACAACATATTCCAGATATGTTATATAGTATATACTCAGTGTTATATAGCGTACTTTCCATAACGTCATACAAAATATACCCCGTACATATTTATACGGAAACTATTCCATAAACTGATGACTGTAAACAATCTACTAGTGGAAAGCACCACTAGTAGTTTGTTTACTCAAAATGATACCAAATATTTCAGATGTGCGAGGGACGGGACGGCACCACAATATTAAGAGAGATGGTCAACAGGAAGAAATGTGGCCTTAAAACTTACCTTGGAAGTTTTTATCTCCAACTCTCAAGTTGGGCAACACGTCGGCCCGTCTGTCTGTCAGCGTTCTTGGGTGTCGGCGCTGCTGGGGTCCCCTGTTCCTCCATTACCTCCCGGTCCGTCTGTCAGTGTTCTTAGGTGACGGCGCTTCTGGAATTCCCGTGTTCCTCCATTACCTCCAGGTCCTAGTGTTCTCGGTGTTCCTGGGTGACGGTGCTGCTGGAGTCCCCGTATTCCTCCATTACCTCCAGGTCCTAGTGTTCTCAGTGTTTTTGGGAGGTGGCGCTGTGAAAGCCCCCTTTACCTCCAGAATTCGCCCAGCTTCCAAATTAAGGTGACTCAATGCTAAGCGGTGTTTTGCAAATGCTCTATTTTAATGTTGACGTAAATCAGAAGTGAGGGATACGTCAGTACGTCCTAGCAATTCAGGATGTATGGGCAAATCTCCTAACACCTACTGTCCTGCTTAGGCTTTAGTCAATAGTTGTCAGCCGCATCCTTTGATAGGACATTAGGACCTTGGTGGAAATAAGCTACTGTACATGAGAATTATTTTTGAATAATCTTGGGTTTTAAATCCTTCTGGATTATTAATCCGAATAAAGTCTTTTCCCTCTTCGAGAGATTATGAGGAATTTACTTCTAAATTTAGCCTCTTTAACCCGAATACAATTCCAGTAGTGGGTATCTAGCGGGTGATAAATGTGTGTGTTTAGGTCACAGCCAGAGTGAGTGCTGTCTCATGAGATCACTGGTATAATACTGACAATTTCATGAATAAGATACATATGCAAAACTTGGATATCTTTCTCAGTAAAGATACCCAGGTATTGCACATGTCTTGCTTATTTTCTTGCGGGTCTTGAAGATAAAAATGCCACACACATCAGCCAGAACACATGCTCGAACTTAAGTCCTGTGAATCACTCGAGCGAGGGACTCTACCGGTGAATCACTCGAGCGAGGGACTCTACCTGTGAATCACTCGAGCGAGGGACTCTACCTGTGAATCACTCGAGCGAGGGACTCTACCTGTGAATCACTGGAGCGAGGGACTCTACCTTGAGCTCCGCAAGTCCTGGGAGTCGCCTGTGCCCAACGACGTAAACGCTATTTTTTTTTTAACAGCAGCATTAAGTATGACACATCAAGCATATTGCTAGTTTAGTCCTCCCTGAACCTCTTCTTAACGGAGAATGTCATTCCATCATGTCTCGATCCTTTTATTTCCATCTTATTTATCTCTTCATCCTCCTACCCTATTTACCACACATCCTCCTACCTCTGTGTTTTTCTGGTGGCATCTGTGCGTACGTAGGTAGTGTTACAAGAGCTATGTTTCGGGATTACTGGTACAGAAAACAGTATTGAAAAGGATGGTTATCTGTTTACATTGCAGCTCGGCGGTTGTGAAACTTCAACTGGTTTCTCAGTCTCATTCGACTGGTTTCTCAGTGTCCCATTCAACTGGTTTCTCAGTGTCCTACTCGTCTGGTTTCTCAGTGTCCCATTCAACTGGTTTCTCAGTGTCCCATTCAACTTGTTTCTCAGTGTCCCACTCGTAAGCTTCCCCATTTGTGATTGAAGATGTGCGTAACCTGTGGCGCTTGTAAGCTGCGAGACACCGCTGTGTACGGAAGTATCATATAATGAGGTAACATGTTACTGTAGTCCGTGTGGCAGCGATGTTATATGATGTGGGGGGAACCTCCAGAAGATTGACAGGTTGATGAGATAATGGGGGGGGGGGAAGCGCACGGGAAACGAGAAATGACAGAAGGATGAGGAAGTGAAGGTGGAATGGGAAGAGGGGGAGGAAAGGAAAGAAGAAGAATGAAGAAGAGAAGGAAGGGGAGGAAAGGGATGAAAAAGATGAAGTGGATTCTTCATCACTGTAAATATCTCCATTCTTGCCACCACCGCCTCCACCACCATCCAACAATCCCCACCACCTCCTCCATCTCCTCCACTACCGCCATAGCCTCCAGCACTACTACCACCACTCCTCATTACCACTACCTCCATCATTACCCCCCACCGCCGTCACCACTATTAACACTACCACAGTTACTCCCACCCTTACCACCGCCACCACTACTAAACACAACGACCACCATCACCACTTTCCATCACCACCACCACCGCATCTATCATCCTCGCTACTAATAACCTCAACAGTCACCACCAAGACCACCACCAAGACCACCACCACTGGCACGACCGTCACCAGCATTCCCACCACCGCCGTCAAAATCATTACTATGTGGTACACCTGTGGCCTCCCGCATACCCAAAACCCATATGGAAGACTATTATATTCCTAACCAGATTAGAAATAATATTATATGGTGTATACTATATAGTATCGTGAGTTGTGGACTTTAATGTATATATTAATTTGTACAGAGGATAAAATTGTGATTATTGTATGCCTGCTGGTCGATATGGTTTGTCAGGAAACAGGACAAGTGTTTCCTGACCTGGGTCTGTCATATGATGACCCGCAGCTGAAGCTTTTGGTCATCTGAAAGAGGCCTTCCGCTGGCTTACCGGTCCACCCTTTTAAAAACTAAGGTTATAATTATAATTACAAATAACCCGTTCCAGTCACGGTATTGTGCCTTTTTTTTGTTATTAATGTTTTCGACATGGTGTGTGCCGAGCTACAGTTACACGCAGATGTGTATAGAAAGATCATCTCCCCTTCCACCCAGGGAAAGTTGACACGAATGTTTTTTTTGTATATTGTAACTATATCCAAAAATAAATCTTCAACATATTTTTTACATGAATTTGTAATTCTCATATCAGCATAGAAATCACCTCTAAATATCTAGTATACGAGACGTTTATAGAATAAAGGTAGCTGGTAACTGGTGGCAAAATAGAGAGAGAGAGGGAGAGGGAGAGGTTTCTTCAGCGAATGGGACATGTATATGTCAAGTATTGTACTCTTGTCTGACCAGGCCTACTGTTCCGAATCCATTCATTACTGAATGAATTCAGAACAGTAGCGGTGGTGGTGATACCATACCACCACCGCTATCACCACCACCACCACCACCGCTGCTATCACCACCACCACCACCACCGCTGCTATCACCACCACCACCACCACCGCTGCTATCACCACCACCACCACCGCTGCTATCACCACCACCACCACCGCTGCTACCACCACCACCACCACCGCTGCTACCACCATCATCACCGCTGCTACCACCATCATCACCGCTGCTACCACCACCACCGCTGCTATCACCACCACCACCGCTGCTACCACCACCACTGCTGCTATCACCACCATTGCCACTACGATCGCCACCACCTCTACCGTTGCCTCCGCTGGCACTCAGCGTAGTCGACCAACAACAAATTAAGTTTAATAATTAGAATGCTCCCCGTGTAATATCCCGATCATAAGTGCTAACACACGAGGCTTCAAGACACATGGATCACATCAACTCCTCTTCCCACAATGACAGGAACGATCGCGCTGCTGCCAGAAACCCTAACAACAGATTTATCAGTGGGTTGGTGGACAGTAACCAGAAGAACGTGAAATTGAAGCCTACTTAATGCTTTCCACTGTGGTAGGACTGTATGTCTTTGTTTTCTGTCTCTTGAAAATGTTTATGCACTGTTTCTCTTCATGGTTCTTATCAGAAATGTTTTATTTTCCGCAGACCGTGGATCCCGTGCCTCAGGGTCCATGGTCTATGGAGCCACTAGTTATGAGATAACCACTGTTGTTATGGACCACTTCATCGTTGAAGGATATGTAACGATGAGCTAAGGAGTAAGTGTACAAGGCCAGTTCACAATTAAATACCGCACATCTTGGTAGTTATGGGTCACTACCGTTAAAGTTCACGAATAGAAATGTAAGCTATCACCCATATAGGTCTAGCGCTTTATAAATTTTATATATATATATATATATATATATATATATATATATATATATATATATATATATATATGCAAAACAACCACTCCGAAAGAATAGAGAAATTCCAAGCGCTTTTGTGACTACTCACATTATCAAGGAACTATGAAAGTAAAGCATCCAAGGAAGGTATATAAGGGGTCTGGCCAACACCTCACTATCAGATCCCACAACAGTTAAACACCTGACGCGCGCCGGCCCAACTGGACAGGTCCTTTGCACAACCCACCAACAAACTATTTTACCCAAGAAAATTTTTTAAATTATTATTTGTCCAGTGTATTATTAAATTCTTCCCAAATTCTATTAATTATAAATGGATCTAATTTATATAAACCAAAGGAAATATTCATATTATTGTCAAAACTGCTTTTTATGAAACAAGATTCAATTGTATTCCTGTCGACCATTGACTTGCTTGATACTACTTTCTCAGCTTTTTGAAAATCAATTGGGTGGTTAAAATCTCTTACATGAATAAATAGAGCATTGGAATCTTGTCCAGTTCTAATGCTATATTTATGTTGTTTTAATCTTAGTTCGAGATTTTTACCAGTTTGACCGTAATAAACTTTATCGCAAATTTTACAAGGAATCTTATAGACACATCCATCAGCATTTTGGGGGGAATTCTTTATCAAAAGTTTTTTACTGTATCAAGATTTTTGAATACAACTTTAATATTAAAAGTCTTAAGAAGAGAAGGCACATCAACCAAGTTTTCATGGTAAGGGAGAACCAACATATTTTTAGTTGAATAAGGCTGGTTGTCCCTTTTTGATTGTAAAAAGTATTTCTAGCAACTTTAAAAGATTTATCAATTACATTTCTTGGGTATTTTAAATCATTACCTATTTCATAAATTTTGGATATTTCCTCATCTATGAACTCAGGACTACAAATTCGTAAAGCTCTCAAAAACATTGATGAGAAAACAGACAGTTTGACTCTATCTTGATGCGAAGAATAATAGTGGACATAGGAACAGTTATTTGTAGGTTTTCTGTAAATTTTAAATTTGAATTCATTATTACCCTTAATAATTAAAACATCTAGAAAAGGCAGTGAGTTATTTTCTTCAAACTCAACAGTAAAGTTTATAGAATGGGCTAAGCTATTTAATTTTCCAAGGAAATGGTGTATATCTACATTTTTGGGCATAAGACACAAAATATCATCAACATATCTGAACCATTTAGCTCTATTAGGGAGGATTGTGTTAAGCAACCTTGTTTCAAAAAATTCCATGTATAGGTTACTAAGAACAGGTGAAAGAGGATTTCCCATTGCCACACCAAACTTCTGAGTGTAAAACTTATCATTAAATACAAATTTTGCATCAACAATGCAAAGTTTAATAAGTTTAATGATAGTAGGAACTGGCAATGGTAAATCATAGTTAACGAGTTCTTCAGATAAGAAACTTAATAAATCATCAACAGGAACTTTCGTAAACAAGGAAGTAACATACAAACTAACCATGTTAAAATCATTTAAGTCAGTCAAGGAGCTTAATTTATCAACTAAGTCTATGTTGTTTTTAACATTAAAGTTAGAAATTTTGCCAACAATAGGGCTCAAAATATCAACAAGCCATTTGGATAATTTATATGAAACTGACCCTATGGAGCTAATAATTGGTTTGACTGGATTCCCTGGTTTGTGTGTTTTTATTAGTCCATACATGTAAGGTAAAGATGGATTAGTGGAAGTAAATTGTTTGGCTAATTCATCTTTGCCTTTCAGTAGAAGTTTTATTGTTTTATTGAAATTGCTGTTAACGGTTTCTAGGGGATTTTTCCTAAGTTTAGAATAGGTTTCAGTATCATCTAAGAGATTATTCATTTTTTCTTGGTAATCATTTTCTTTCATAATTTATTTTGTCTGCTTGGTTTGGCAATGGGAAATCCTCTTTCACCTGTTCTTAGTAACCTATACATGGAATTTTTTGAAACAAGGTTGCTTAACACAATCCTCCCTAATAGAGCTGAATG
>NC_091324.1:19813540-19878540 GCF_038502225.1 Cherax quadricarinatus | reverse complement strand
CGGCACGACATTATATATATATATATACTTACATATTATATGATTTTACTAGTCAAAGTGTTTTCTTGGCAGTGGAAAGCAGAAATCTGGTGAAAGTTTAGGTACTGTACGAGATATCCACGTCATTTATAGCACAACATTGCAAAACAAAAGTAGCAATATCCAGAATCAGAAATAGTACCAGACGCAGCATTATCATGAGTACTTGCATTAACAGTAGCCCATTGCAGCACAGCAAGTTGTAAATTATGCCTTACATTTACATTTACCTTTCCTAAGAAATGCTCATTCACTATATTTTCTTCCCCCCCCCATCCTCCCATTCTTCCTATGTTTCATGCAAGTAGTGGCCGGTAGGAGTAGGTGCCGGCGAGAGAGCCTTCTGCTTTACCATCATTAACCCATCCCTCGAGAGAGTTCTCGGCAGATAGCCTCGGTGAGGACTGCAAACCTGTGGCTTATGTAACATTTCTATAGCAAATATGCGAACTTGAATAATTTCTGCAAATTGCCCTTTTTTCACAAATATTTACAAATCCAGAAAAAGTCCTTCGAACAAGCCTGCCATATATTTTATATTTATCGTATAGAGCAGACCACAGCAATAAATGTGTGGTGGACGGAGCTATAGGTTGAGCGAAGGGTAAAGAGCCAATCAGATCACATGAGTCATGACCTGGGTGTGGGGGAGGGACCAGTCAGGTCGCAGGAATTGTAGGTTGGATTAGGGTTAAGGACAGTTTAGATCGAAGGCACTGTAGGCTCACTGTCTAGTTACTGTAAATGGTTTCAGGGATTTGCGGCCCTCTCGACTTGGTATCAGACTTGGTTTGGGTGGCAAGGAAGGATCAATCAGTTCGCAAGAATCTTGGATTAGGTATCGGTAATGGACTAATCAGATGACATGAATCGTAGGCTAGATGCGGATGAAGGGGCAATCTACTCACAGAAATATTGAGCTAGAAGTTGGTGGTGGATTAATCAGGTAACGGAATCATTGGCTGGGTGTAGATAAGGGACCAATAAGATTCCAGAAATCGTAAGCTAGGTGTGGGTGGAAGACCAATTAGATCACAAGAATCGTGAGCTAGGTGTGGGTGGAAGACCAATCCCCGAAAAGATACCTTCTTCCATCTTGTCACACTGGCAGAAGTAAAAAATTATTACGAGTTGAGGGAAGAGGTTTAATATTCTGATAACTGTATGTGTGTGTGTATGTGTGTGTGTGTGTGTGTGTGTGTGTGTGTGTGTGTGTGTGTGTGTGCACTCACCAGTTTGTACTTACCTATTTGTGGTTGCAGGGGTTTATTCTCATATCTTAGGCCTGCCTCTTAACTTGCCACTCTTAAGATTCACGTCATTTGAGCCTCGTGGGCTCTATCGTACCTTCTCTTGAAGCTATTATTTAGCCTGCCACCACCACTTCCTCACAAAGATCATGATGGACTGATTACATCATCATTACTTCGCTACAACATTTACTACCTCTGTATCTGACTGAAGAAGCCAGTGCTTAGGCGAAACGTTTCAGCAATAAAGATACCAAACTATTGCAAATGTGTCTTACTCATCAAAGGTCATTGCGCCTTCGATCACTCTGAGACTGAAGAAATACTTCCTAACATCAATGGGGCTCATCTGTGACTTTAACTAATAGCAGTGTCTTTTAAGTCACCAGTTTCTCGCTTCGCAGATAGCCTCTCCCTGTCTCTTATCAATTTCCCTGTGTATTTTGTATGATGTCATGTCTTCTCTGGTTATCTTTCCTCCAGAGTCATTAAGGTTCGATTTCGTTAGCCATTCTTCATAGCTCGCGCCCCTTAGCTCAGGAACAAGTCTTGATGCACACTTGTGTACCTTCTGCAGTTTCTTAACATGCTTTTTCAGGCCTCACGAAATCGTAATGACACGATTGCAAACAAACCATACCACGGGCGGGATTTGAACCGCGACGGTCTGGAGTTTTGAGACTCTCTGACCGCGGGTTCAAATCCCGCCCGTGGTATGGTATGCTTTTTCAGGTGTGGATTCCATACTGTTGTATGTGAGAGATAAAGAGACAGAATGAGAGATTGTTAATATTACTTCGCCTAACATTTAACAGAAATGTAAATAAAAAAATATATGTGAACTAAGCGGACTGTCATGTTTAATTAAGATGTAATTATTGTTTGGATTTTTTTTCAGTGATATGTTGACAAAAGCTATACAAAATTATGTTGACCTGGGAATTATTCGAAAAACATTTTTTTCATATGGCAATGTCTGAGAATGGAATATTTGTTGGATGTTTTAAAACTGTCCAAAACATAGACGAAACACCAAGTGCAGTGGTAACATTATTTATACATTAAGTAATACGAGAAGTAATGGAACATGACTTTGTGTATTGATATCGGTGAGGTAACATGAAGAGAGGTGAGGTGTCACCAGGAGCTGTTAGGTGTCGTTGCTGCTAAGATTATTTTCATCTGAAATAGCTCACCTTGTCATACCAGCTTTGCTAAGGAACTAGCTTTACTGAAGACTTCCTGACGTTACTGTGTGTGTGTGTGTGTATGTGTGTGTATGTGTGTGTGTGTGCTTGAAGCGTGTATGAATGCGGCCTCCAGACATCGTCTCCTGGTCTTGACTTCTTCAGCACAAAGTTTACTGCTTGTCCAATCGATGAGAATTTGTAGCCCAGAATTTCTTCACAGCAAATACAGTGCCATCACCTACATTTTTATTAAACTAAAATTCCCCAGCTACTCCATATCCAACTGCAAACGAAAAGCACAATCCATGTTTAACAAACCCAAGGAAAACACGGGAAACGAACAACATGGAGTGTGGTGAACGACATAATCTAGATTCTTCAATTGACCTGTTGTCACCACAAAACTGGTAGGCGAATACAGAAACCCTTGCAAAGGGTGCATAAAACTCCAGATGAATGAAATATTAAATGGTGTAAACAGCAGAATCCTTAAACACACGTACGCTTGCAATCCCCATAACGTGTGTGTAACATCTATTTAATTGGGTATATAATGAACTTATTGCTAATAAAAAAGTGATTGGGAGACGATACTTTGAACTTTATTCACACAGACTTCCGACACCATAGGACAGAATCAGTGAGCCATTAGTGTTCCCAGTCCACTTGCAAGGTTAATATTACAAGGTAAACCTCATCAGTAAGTGCAAGTGACGCCTAATTCCACTCACCCGACAGCAACACCGGAAACCTAACCTCTCGTCGCCTTACCTATTTCTCTAAGGTTTTGTCGTGTTCTTCCTTGTATTCACTTCATAAAGAATACCGGAGTCGGGAGTCGAATTTTGTAGGATATCACTACAGTACCAGCAATGTGAGTAGCATGACACCAGGACAGTAGGAGCGATGTGAGTGTCATGCCACAAAGACAATACCAGCGATGTGTCTGGCATGACACAAGGACAACACCAGCGATGTGAGTGGCATGACACAAGGACAATACCAGCGATGGGAGTGTCTGGCATGACACAAGGACACTACCAGCGATGTGAGTGTCTGGCATGACACAAGGACAATGATGAGTGTCTGGCATGACACAAGGACAATACCAGCGATGTGAGTGTCTGGCAGCGGACAATACCAGCGGTGGGAGTGTCTGGCATGACACAAGGACAATACCAGCGATGGGAGTGTCTGGCATGACACCAGGACAGTAGGAGCGATGTGAGTGTCAGGCCACAAAGACAATACCAGCGATGTGAGTGTCTGGCATGACACAAGGACAATACCAGCGATGGGAGTGTCTGGCATGACACAAGGACAATACCAGCGATGGGAGTGTCTGGCATGACACAAGGACAATACCAGCGATGGGAGTGTCTGGCATGACACAAGGACAATACCAGCGATGGGAGTGTCTGGCATGACACAAGGACAATACCAGCGATGTGAGTGTCTGGCCTGACACAAGGACAATACCAGGGCCAGTCTGTGTGCAAAAGTACATATTGGCAGATATAATATTTTATTCCGGAAGCAGGGAGATAAAAGTTTGGCTTGGAGCGTGAGAGAGTAATATTTACCATCCTAATTGGGGATCCCACTGTAGCGCTGTTTGCCGATAAATATTGATTTAACATTAGTTTTATCAGCTGGTGGTAGTGTTTGTGAGGGGATGTTTAACCCAGGTAATGTTTGTGATTGTGTATGCAACCCACTTAATGTCTATTCTGATTTTGGTAGTGTTTGTGAGGGGGGAATATGTTTAACCCAAGTAATGTTTGTGTGTGTGTGTGTGTAACCCACTTAATGTCTGTTCTGATTGTGGTAGGGTTTGTGAGTTGGGGAATGTTTAACTTTCACAATATTTATTCCGCTGTGTGTTTGTGAGCGAGTGTTCTATAGCACTGTGTTCGCTTAAGAGCCTGTGCTGAGGCACCACTGAGGTACCTTTGTAATACACTGATGATATAAACAAACTTAGATACAAATATTACTATTAGATAAAAGGATACAAAGGCAGCTAATGCGACGTTATTATTATGGCAACGTTTCGCTCTCCGGGAGTTTTGCAAAGCAGTTGCTCCTGGAGAGCGAAACGTTGTTACAATAAAAATGTCGCATTAGATGCACACGTGTCCTTTTACCTGACATATTGTCGGTAATTCTACCAACATTATTATAAATATTGCTAATTAACGTATATAATCTAAGCCTGTTTTATTTAATATGTCTCGCGATGTATCGAAGACGATATACCAATTGTATTTATGCAACTACAAAAGTCAATGTATCGGATACATGCAACTAGCAACACTATACACGCAACTATAAACGATATGTGCTGAATACGTGCAACCATGAACGCCATATACTGGATACATCTTAATCTGGGGACACATTTTTTATGTATAATTCTGATAACCCTAAGTAATCACTGTACCATTGCTGTATCATTCTGAAGCGAGTTCTAGCATTTGCCAACAAAATTGTTTTGTATTTAGAAAAAAGGCTTTGATGCTGTTCAAAGGGATGCCTAGACCATGGGGAATGGGTGTTGTATCAGAGTAATCGGATCTTCCCTCCCCTTCCTCAAATCAAACCCGGTTACCTTCCATTTCCCTAGGCATTGTGTGACCTATACTGCTATAATAATAATAATCAAATAAATATTATTATTATTGTTATTATTGCTTTTAGTCAAGAGAAACACATTGTCAATATTTCTGTCTTTACAGCGTCTCACATCGCCTTGCTCTTTCAAGACAGAACCCTGTTCATGACGGGAGTTCGGTGTTCCAAAGGTTCGCAATTGGAATTTCAGAGAGCCGTACTTCCTCGCAGATGAAGTATCGCAACTGTTTGCTGATGGTCTATCGTATACTTCGTTAAACGTAGAGCACCGTATCGTTTGCCAGCTCCGCCTCTTCCTCCGACGCGTTGCCCATCCCATCCACATACTATTCCCTTAATGATGTCCGAGAAATTTTATGCAGGAACTCGCTCGATTCGTTGCTGGTTCTCGTTTTCAGTGCTCATCAGAGATGTTGGTACTCTGATGATGAAGGCATGGTAATGCAATGGCAGAATATGCTTACATTATGTAAACAGACAACAATGAGGGTTGTGGCACTGTATTGTACTGTATCGTGAAGACGTTTTACGTCCACCAGAACTTTGTCAATTCTCTACCGTCAGATGCTGAAACTGCGAGATTACAAGGTGTGTGTGTGTGTGTGTGTGTGTGTGTGTGTGTGTGTGGGCGAGGAGAGAAGGGAAAGAGGATATTACTCTTTTAAGGAGTATCTCATAATTAAAAACTGAGGCCTGATCATGGACCTGGCCGCGGGAGCGTTGACTCCCGGAACACCCTCCAGGCAAGTAGTGAAATAATTTGATTACAATAATCATTGGATGGGAAAACATGGATCCGATTTTAAACATTTTAATGTTTCTAGTTACTAATATGAACATAAACACAGATAATGGATCGTTAATTCAAGTTGGTTTTATGCACTTTAAAAATGGCGTCCTCTTGTGACAGGTTTATACATTTGAGAAGTGTTTTATTTTGTGTATATACACCAAGATGTGTGCATCTATTAGCATATACACCGAGTGTTGTATAAACCCCGATACACCGAGAGACGCGTATGTCTCCGAGTATTTAAATCTAGAAATTTAACCCTTATTTAAGGAAATAATACTGTACATTCTAGTATTTGTGTACTGTTGATACGTTTTTAACTAACACACTAACTCTCGAGCATGACACAGCTTATATACACCGAGAAGTGTATGTCTGTCAGCGTAAATATAATAAAAATTTACTTTAATATTTATATATACACAAATAACCTTTACATATGAGAGAGGAGCTTACGATGACCTTTTGGTCCGACTTGGACCATTTGCAAAGTCACACAAACACAAAAGAGTGAGGGGCCCAGTATATATATATATATATAGGCGAGGGGGAAAGGGACGGGACCAAGAGAGGAAGAAAAAGTAGTGGTAGTAGTAAGGGTAGTGGAGGTAGTAGTAGTAGTAGTAGTAGGAGTAATAGTGGTAGTAGAAAGTGGAGTAGTTTAGTAGGTTATTTGTGTATTGTTCTAGTCACGTTATTTTGCTTTTTTTGTATATAGTCATTAGAGAATTCTTGTTGTCAGTGCAACGACCAACCTCAGCAGCCTTAACCACACTCGTGACGTCTGTATCACAATAATATACAACTATCTGTGATTGAAGGATCTTTGCAAGCAAATTTCCGAATGAATGTTGATAGACAGAACTGTTGCTGCTGTGTCTCGAAATATCAAGTAGGTAACCAGCATTATTTTCACCGGGAGAGCGCTATGTTCGTAGGGATCACACAAGGGCATAACGGGGGACGCAATCAGGTTTCATCGACGGGAGAGGGAGGGTACCAGCTTCGATTTCCACTGTGTTTACCCCTGATACAGTTAAATATTACAAAGCAGTTTGAAACACAATGACTATGTGGTAGAGTGCATTGCGGCCCATTAGTCGGTACGTGTCGTTTTTTATACCCTGTTTCCTAGGTGAATGCCACTTACCGGCACCCAGGAGGCTGAGTACTGGCAGCACCCAGGAGGCTGAGTACTGGCAGCACCCAGGAGGCTGAGTACTGGCAGCACCCAGGAGGCTGAGTATTGGCAGCACCCAGGAGGCTGAGTACTGGCAGCACCCAGGAGGCTGAGTACTGGCAGCACCCAGGAGGCTCAGTACAAATTATATAATCAGGTATATAGTAGAGCTGGATTGTCGTTTCAGGAGTATTCATTAAACTAAAGTTTATATATATATATATATGTCGTGCCGAATAGGCAGAACTTGCAATCTTGGCTTAAATAGCTTGATGCGCTCATCTTACCATATAGGACAAGTGAAAATTTGTGTATGCAATAATTTCGCCAAAATCATTCTGAACCTAACGAAAAAAATATATTTCACTGTGTTTGTTTAGTATTAAATTATTGTAAACAAATCTAAAATATATTTAGTTGGGTTAGGCTAAAATAAATTGTTTTTGTTATAATAAGGTTAGGTAAGATTTCTAAGTTCCTTTTGGTGCAAAATTATAAATTTTTACATCAACATTAATGAAAAATATATATCTTTCAACGTATAAAAGAAAATTTTAGAAAGGACTTAATTTTAAATGAGTTCTTGATAATTGACCAGTTTTACATATTCGGCACGACATTATATATATATATATATATATATATATATATATATATATATATATATATATATATATATATATATATATATATATATATTTATATATAATGTGTGTGTGTGTGTGTGTGTGTGTGTGTGTGTGCGCGCAAAACAACCAAGGGGGAGTAGAATGATAGCTCTAGGCCTTTCGTATTGCAATAAAAACATTATCAGGAGCTTGCAAAGTTGCAGATAAGAGGAGAATATCCAAGCAAATACGATCCCAAAGGACGTCTTCACCGGGGATATTTGAGCAGTTGTCACCATGCAGCACACACAGTTGTCACCATGCAGCACACACAGTTGTCACCATGCAGCACACACAGTTGTCACCATGCAACACACACAGTTGTCACCATGGTAAGACTACTGAAACGCACATACAACTGTCTCCATAGGAAGACTACTGCAATACAAACATTTCCAGCAAACTATCAGTTGTCGTCTAGAGGTCGGAGCCCATGATAATTCCCCCCGTCAACACGATACCCCCAACAAGCATGACCGGTTAATAGACACGGGAGGATGCCTTGTTATTCAGTAACAGGCAGGTTCACTGCCATGCAGATGTGCTCCCGCTGCCGGCCAGACTGTGCATGCATATTGAAAACTTATAAATGTCTAGCGTTCTCCAACCTGTTGACCAGCCCAGATGTTGCCTCAGCTGGTGACCAGCCCAGATGTTGCCTCAGCTGGTGACCAGCTCAGATGTTGCCTCAGCTGGTGACCAGCTCAGATGTTGCCTCAGCTGGTGACCAGCTCAGATGTTGCCTCAGCTGGTGACCAGCTCAGATGATGCCTCAGCTGCTGACCAACCCAGATGTTGCCTCAGCTGCTGACCAGCCCAGATGTTGCCTCAGGTGCTGACCAGCTCAGATGTTGCCTCAGGTGCTGACCAGCTCAGATGTTGCCTCAGGTGCTGACCAGCTCAGATGTTGCCTCAGCTGGTGACCAGCTCAGATGTTGCCTCAGCTGGTGACCAGCTCAGATGTTGCCTCAGCTGGTGACCAGCTCAGATGTTGCCTCAGCTGGTGACCAGCTCAGATGTTGCCTCAGCTGGTGACCAGCTCAGATGTTGCCTCAGCTGGTGACCAGCTCAGATGTTGCCTCAGCTGGTGACCAGCTCAGATGATGCCTCAGCTGCTGACCAACCCAGATGTTGCCTCAGCTGCTGACCAGCCCAGATGTTGCCTCAGGTGCTGACCAGCTCAGATGTTGCCTCAGGTGCTGACCAGCCCAGATGTTGCCTCAGGTGCTGACCAGCTCAGATGTTGCCTCAGCTGGTGACCAGCTCAGATGTTGCCTCAGCTGGTGACCAGCTCAGATGTTGCCTCAGCTGGTGACCAGCTCAGATGTTGCCTCAGCTGGTGACCAGCTCAGATGTTGCCTCAGCTGGTGACCAGCTCAGATGTTGCCTCAGCTGGTGACCAGCTCAGATGTTGCCTCAGCTGGTGACCAGCTCAGATGTTGCCTCAGCTGGTGACCAGCTCAGATGTTGCCTCAGCTGCTGACCAGCTCAGATGTTGCCTCAGCTGGTGACCAGCTCAGATGTTGCCTCAGCTGGTGACCAGCTCAGATGTTGCCTCAGCTGGTGACCAGCTCAGATGATGCCTCAGCTGCTGACCAACCCAGATGTTGCTTCAGGTGCTGACCAGCTCAGATGTTGCCTCAGGTGCTGACCAGCTCAGATGTTGCCTCAGATGCTGACAAGCTCAGATGTTGCCTCAGCTGCTGACCAGCCCAGATGTTGCCTCAGCTGGTGACCAGCTCAGATGTTGCCTCAGCTGGTGACCAGCTCAGATGTTGCCTCAGCTGGTGACCAGCTCAGATGTTGCCTCGGCTGCTGACCAGCTCAGATGATGCCTCAACTGCTGACCAACCCAGATGTTGCCTCAGGTGCTGACCAGCCCAGATGTTGCCTCAGGTGCTGACCAGCTCAGATGTTGCCTCAGGTGCTGACCAGCTCAGATGTTGCCTCAGATGCTGACAAGCTCAGATGTTGCCTCAGCTGCTGACCAGCCCAGATGTTGACTCAGCTGCTGACCAGCCCAGATGTTGACTCAGCTGCTGACCAGCTCAGATGTTGCCTCAGCTGGTGATCAGCTCAGATGTTGCCTCAGCTGGTGACCAGCTCAGATGTTGCCTCAGCTGGTGACCAGCTCAGATGTTGCCTCAGCTGGTGACCAGCTCAGATGTTGCCTCAGCTGGTGACCAGCTCAGATGTTGCCTCAGCTGGTGACCAGCTCAGATGTTGCCTCAGCTGCTGACCAGCTCAGATGTTGCCTCAGCTGCTGACCAGCTCAGATGTTGCCTCAGCTGCTGACCAGCTCAGATGTTGCCTCAGCTGCTGACCAGCTCAGATGTTGCCTCAGCTGCTGACCAGCTCAGATGTTGCCTCAGCTGCTGACCAGCTCAGATGTTGCCTCAGCTGCTGACCAGCTCAGATGTTGCCTCAGCTGCTGACCAGCTCAGATGTTGCCTCAGCTGCTGACCAGCTCAGATGTTGCCTCAGCTGCTGACCAGCTCAGATGTTGCCTCAGCTGCTGACCAGCTCAGATGTTGCCTCAGCTGCTGACCAGCTCAGATGTTGCCTCAGCTGCTGACCAGCTCAGATGTTGCCTCAGCTGCTGACCAGCTCAGATGTTGCCTCAGCTGCTGACCAGCTCAGATGTTGCCTCAGCTGCTGACCAGCTCAGATGTTGCCTCAGCTGCTGACCAGCTCAGATGTTGCCTCAGCTGCTGACCAGCTCAGATGTTGCCTCAGCTGCTGACCAGCTCAGATGTTGCCTCAGCTGCTGACCAGCTCAGATGTTGCCTCAGCTGCTGACCAGCTCAGATGTTGCCTCAGCTGCTGACCAGCTCAGATGTTGCCTCAGCTGCTGACCAGCTCAGATGTTGCCTCAGCTGCTGACCAGCTCAGATGTTGCCTCAGCTGCTGACCAGCTCAGATGTTGCCTCAGCTGCTGACCAGCTCAGATGTTGCCTCAGCTGCTGACCAGCTCAGATGTTGCCTCAGCTGCTGACCAGCTCAGATGTTGCCTCAGCTGCTGACCAGCTCAGATGTTGCCTCAGCTGCTGACCAGCTCAGATGTTGCCTCAGCTGCTGACCAGCTCAGATGTTGCCTCAGCTGCTGACCAGCTCAGATGTTGCCTCAGCTGCTGACCAGCTCAGATGTTGCCTCAGCTGCTGACCAGCTCAGATGTTGCCTCAGCTGCTGACCAGCTCGGATGTTGCATCAGCTGCTGACCAGCTCAGATGTTGCCTCAGCTGCTGACCAGCTCAGATGTTGCCTCAGCTGCTGACCAGCTCAGACGTTGCCTCAGCTGTTGACCAGCTCTGATGTTGCATCAGATGCTTACCAGCTCAGCTGTTGCCTCATCTGCTGACCCGCTCAGATGTTGTCTCAGCTGCTGACCAGCTCAGATGTTGCCTCAGCTGCTGACCAGCTCAGATGTTGCCTCAGCTGCTGACCAGCTCAGATGTTGTCTCAGCTGCTGACCAGCTCAGATGTTGCCTCAGCTGCTGACCAGCTCAGATGTTGCCTCAGCTGCTGACCAGCTCAGATGTTGCCTCAGCTGCTGACCAGCTCAGATGTTGCCTCAGCTGCTGACCAGCTCAGATGTTGCCTCAGCTGCTGACCAGCTCAGATGTTGCCTCAGCTGCTGACCAGCTCAGATGTTGCCTCAGCTGCTGACCAGCTCAGATGTTGCCTCAGCTGCTGACCAGCTCAGATGTTGCCTCAGCTGCTGACCCGCTTAGATGTTGTCTCAGCTGCTGACCAACTGAGATGATGACTCAGCTCCTAATCAACTCAGATGATAAATCATTTACTGACCAACTCAGATGATACATAATCTGCTGACCAGCTCAGGTATGGCTGCTATTGACGATACATCAGCTGGACACAGGACTCACGCAGCTGCCACAGATTATTCTGAACAACTCTGCGGGTAGCTCCACTCTGGGTCAACGCACTCTCACAGTTATCTGCCCTTACCGCACTGACTTCGTGGATCAAATGACGCAAAGCATCCTGGAACCACTCAGAATACGTCACAAAAGGTGGTTTATCTCCTCCCAGAGGCTGTCACGAAATCATGCAGTATTCAGTTGCTTCTCAGAAGAGAGGGTTGAAGAAGGGACAGAGCTCTCACCCTAATGGGCGAGCGGTTTATTGGGATCTTCCCCCACCATCCCTCATTTCCCTGGGGAGTGCAAGTAGGAGCGTTGCAGCGTAAGGCTCCTCAGTGGGACAAAGGTGGAAGGCAGGTTGCAGTGCGTCAGAGTTTCGCTGTGAAGAGGTCCAGCTAGTGAATGGCACTGAGGCCCGTTTACTGCCCTCCTGGTGCTGTGATGGTAACAGCATAGGCGAAATCACTCTTGATTCAGTCTCTCTCTCTTTCTCTCTCTCCCTCCCTCCCTGTCCCTCTCCCTCTCTCCCTGTCTCTCTCCCTCTCTCCCTGTCTCTCTCCCTGTCTCTCTCTCTCTCTCTCCCTCTCTCCCTGTCTCTCTCCCTGTCTCTCTCCCTGTCTCTCTCTCTCCCTGTCTCTCTCCCTGTCTCTCTCCCTGTCTCTCTCTCTCTCTCTCTCTCTCCCTCTCCCTCTCCCTCTCCCCGTCACACATCCACTTTATAATGGCTATATCAATTTCTGTTTACCCTTAGTCTAAATAAACACTTTCCTGTGAGCTATTATCCTCTTTACCTTCCGTAGACGCTCTCTTGTTTCCGCGTCTCCACAATCTTCCCCCATCCACCTTAGAAAGGTCTTTAAGTATCTTGGACATCGTAATCATGTCTCTCCTACTTCTTCTATATTCTGTTATAATCAGGTAATGACACTTTTTCACATAGAAATCCACCATGTTTTTTTTCTGTCACTTGCCCGATGTTTCTAAGTCTTCGAGAAATTTTTAGTTTTAGTTATTTTCCTGATTTTTGGGGGGACTTGTACCTTGAAAACACAATCAGATTAATTATAATTTCAGGCCAATAATATATATTTATATATACATTTTATATATATATATATATATATATATATATATATATGGATAACTATGATTCCTATAGCACTACTAGTGACCCCTCAACCCATGACAACTATAATCCCTGTGACACTACTGACCACCCTCCACCCATGATGTTGAGAAATGGGATTACCAGCTAAGTTTAAATATAGGGAAACTTAACTTAGAAAGACAGCTCATCGCCTGCACAGCCGCCCCTGCAGACTAGGTCTTGAGAAGCTGTCGAAGTCATCTCTCAGCGGGCTGTAAATGAGTTATAATTTGCAAGATTATAAATTACCCCTAGGGGGTGTTATGTCATTCACTGATGGCTGACAAACTTACGTGTGTGGTCTCAAAGGTCCGCATATCACCGGGGTTTATGATAAGTGACTAACTCACGATTTTATACTCAACTGCGCAGTCAATAGTAGCACATCACGAGTTAGAACACTTACCTGGGTATATGTATCTGACCCGTAATTACGCCCGGATATCCGTTGAGTTGATTGAAGAATAGTGTTCTGAAGAATGTCGCACTACACTCTGTTGATCACAGCACTCGTTGTTACACTGTTCATCAATAATTGTTCACACAATATCACTAGAAGAAGCTGATCACACTTCCTGTAAGTGTTTATTGTGTTTTGTGAGACACTTTCACACAACGCACAGATCGTTTTTGTTGGTTATCCTGGCATCAGTGTCACTCTCAGTAGAGTCAAGTAATCTGAAGACGCCACAACGCCCCACGCCGTCACTGCCCCAGTACAAAGGAAAAGCTGACCTAGTACTTTGCTTCCTTGCCACTTCCTCGATGAAGCAAAGCAGAATGTTTGATTCTTGCTGTCTAAGCATGACAACAAATGTCCACTATCTTTACTATGGTAATAAAGTGGGAGCAGGATTTTCCTTAATTGTCCTGCTAAGGTAAGAGATGTACTGTCTCTTATTAAAATGCACTCTGCAACACTGGACTGCAACGAGCAGCGGTCGCTTGACCACGTCGCATACTCGTACTGCATCTGGGATCAATTACTCGCTGTAGCAGTAAACAAGATATTTGCCCCTTCTGAGAGGGCTGGGCCCCTCAGGGCTGAAAGGGGCTGAAGGGGGCTGATACCCCCCTCCTGGAGAAATTTCTCCACACATGACAACTATAATCCCTGTGGCACTACTGACCACCCTCCACCCATGACAACTATAATCCCTGTGGCACTACTGACCACCCTCCACCCATGACAACTATAATCCCTGTGGCACTACTGACCACCCTCCACCCATGACAACTATAATCCCTGTGGCACTACTGACCACCCTCCACCCATGACAACTATAATCCCTGTGGCACTACTGACCACCCTCCACCCATGACAACTATAATCCCTGTGGCACTACTGACCACCCTCCACCCATGAAAACTATAATCCTTGTGGCACTACTGACAACCCTCCACCCATGACAACTATAATCCCTGTGGCACTACTGACCACCCTCCACCCATGACAACTATAATCCCTGTGGCACTACTGACCACCCTCCACCCATGACAACTATAATCCCTGTGACACTACTGACCACCCTCCACCCATGACAACTATTATCCCTGTGACACTACTGACCACCCTCCACCCATGACAACTATAATCCCTGTGGCACTACTGACCACCCTCCACCCATGACAACTATAATCCCTGTGGCACTACTGACCACCCTCCACCCATGACAACTATAATCCCTGTGGCACTACTGACCACCCTCCACCCATGACAACTATAATCCCTGTGGCACTACTGACCACCCTCCACCCATGACAACTATAATCCCTGTGGCACTACTGACCACCCTCCACCCATGACAACTATAATCCCTGTGGCACTACTGACCACCCTCCACCCATGACAACTATAATCCCTGTGACACTACTGACCACCCCCCGCCCATGACAACTATAATACCAGTGGCACTACTGACCACCCTCCACCCATGACAACTATAATCCCAGTGGCACTATTGACCACCCTCCACCCATGACAACTATAATCCCTGTGACACTACTGACCACCCTCCACCCATGACAACTATAATCCCTGTGGCACTACTGACCACCCTCCACCCATGACAACTATAATCCCAGTGGCACTACTGACCACCCTCCACCCATGACAACTATAATCCCTGTGGCACTACTGATCACCCTCCACCCATGACAACTATAATCTCAGTGGCACTACTGACCACCCTCCACCCATGACAACTATAATCTCAGTGGCACTACTGACCACCCTCCACCCATGACAACTATAATCTCAGTGGCACTACTGACCACCCTCCACCCATGACAACTATAATCCCAGTGGCACTATTGACCACCCTCCACCCATGACAACTATAATCTCAGTGACACTACTGACCACCCTCCACCCATGACAACTATAATCTCAGTGACACTACTGACCACCCTCCACCCATGACAACTATAATCCCAGTGGCACTACTGACCACCCTCCACCCATGACAACTATAATCTCAGTGACACTACTGACCACCCTCCACCCATGACAACTATAATCTCAGTGGCACTACTGACCACCCTCCACCCATGACAACTATAATCCCAGTGGCACTATTGACCACCCTCCACCCATGACAACTATAATCCCTGTGGCACTACTGACCACCCTCCACCCATGACAACTATAATCCCAGTGGCACTACTGACCACCCTCCACCCATGACAACTATAATCCCTGTGGCACTACTGATCACCCTCCACCCATGACAACTATAATCTCAGTGGCACTACTGATCACCCTCCACCCATGACAACTATAATCTCTGTGGCACTACTGACCACCCTCCACCCATGACAACTATAATCTCTGTGGCACTACTGACCACCCTCCACCCATGACAACTATAATCTCTGTGGCACTACTGATCACCCTCCACCCATGACAACTATAATCTCAGTGGCACTACTGATCACCCTCCACCCATGACAACTATAATCCCTGTAGCACTACTGACCACCCTCCACCCATGACAACTATAATCCCAGTGGCACTACTGACCACCCTCCACCCATGACAACTATAATCCCTGTGGCACTACTGATCACCCTCCACCCATGACAACTATAATCTCTGTGGCACTACTGACCACCCTCCACCCATGACAACTATAATCTCAGTGGCACTACTGACCACCCTCCACCCATGGCGACTATAATCTCAGTGGCACTACTGACCACCCTCCACCCATGACAACTATAATCCCAGTGGCACTACTGACCACCCTCCACCCATGACAACTATAATCCCAGTGGCACTACTGACCACCCTCCACCCATGACAACTATAATCCTAGTGGCACTACTGACCACCCTCCACCCATGACAACTATAATCCCAGTGGCACTACTGACCACCCTCCACCCATGACAACTATAATCCCTGTGACACTACTGACCACCCTCCACCCATGACAACTATAATCCCAGTGGCACTACTGACCACCCTCCACCCATGACAACTATAATCCCAGTGGCACTACTGACCACCCTCCACCCATGACAACTATAATCCCAGTGGCACTACTGACCACCCTCCACCCATGACAACTATAATCCCAGTGGCACTACTGACCACCCTCCACCCATGACAACTATAATCCCAGTGGCACTACTGACCACCCTCCACCCATGACAACTATAATCCCAGTGGCACTACTGACCACCCTCCACCCATGACAACTATAATCCCTGTGACACTACTGACCACCCTCCACCCATGACAACTATAATCCCAGTGGCACTACTGACCACCCTCCACCCATGACAACTATAATCCCAGTGGCACTACTGACCACCCTCCACCCATGACAACTATAATCCCAGTGGCACTACTGACCACCCTCCACCCATGACAACTATAATCCCAGTGGCACTACTGACCACCCTCCACCCATGACAACTATAATCCCAGTGGCACTACTGACCACCCTCCACCCATGACAACTATAATCCCAGTGGCACTACTGACCACCCTCCACCCATGACAACTATAATCCCTGTGTCACTACTGACAACCCTCCACCCATGACAACTATAATCCCAGTGGCACTACTGACCACCCTCCACCCATGACAACTATAATCCCAGTGGCACTACTGACCACCCTCCACCCATGACAACTATAATCCCAGTGGCACTACTGACCACCCTCCACCCATGACAACTATAATCCCAGTGGCACTACTGACCACCCTCCACCCATGACAACTATAATCCCAGTGGCACTACTGACCACCCTCCACCCATGACAACTATAATCTCAGTGGCACTACTGACCACCCTCCACCCATGACAACTATAATCCCAGTGGCACTACTGATCACCCTCCACCAATGACAACTATAATCCCAGTGGCACTACTGACCACCCTCCACCCATGACAACTATAATCACAGTGGCACTACTGATCACCCTCCACCCATGACAACTATAATCTCAGTGGCACTACTGACCACCCTCCACCCATGACAACTATAATCACAGTGGCACTACTGACCACCCTCCACCCATGACAACTATAATCTCAGTGGCACTACTGACCACCCTCCACCCATGACAACTATAATCTCAGTGGCACTACTGACCATCCTCCACCCATGACAACTATAATCTCAGTGGCACTACTGACCACCCTCCACCCATGACAACTATAATCTCAGTGGCACTACTGACCACCCTCCACCCATGACAACTATAATCTCAGTGGCACTACTGACCACCCTCCACCCATGACAACTATAATCCCTGTGGCACTACTGATCACCCTCCACCCATGACAACTATAATCAAAGTGGCACTACTGACCACCCTCCACCCATGACAACTATAATCTCAGTGGCACTACTGACCACCCTCCACCCATGACAACTATAATCTCTGTGGCACTACTGACCACCCTCCACCCATGACAACTATAATCTCTGTGGCACTACTGATCACCCTCCACCCATGACAACTATAATCTCTGTGGCACTACTGACCACCCTCCACCCATGACAACTATAATCTCTGTGGCACTACTGATCACCCTCCACCCATGACAACTATAATCTCTGTGGCACTACTGACCACCCTCCACCCATGACAACTATAATCTCTGTGGCACTACTGATCACCCTCCACCCAGACGACTATAATCCCAGTGGCACTACTGACCACCCTCCACCCATGACAACTATAATCTCTGTGGCACTACTGATCACCCTCCACCCATGACAACTATAATCTCTGTGGCACTACTGACCACCCTCCACCCATGACAACTATTATCCCTGTGACACTACTGACCACCCTCCACCCATGACAACTATAATCCCTGTGGCACTACTGACCACCCTCCACCCATGACAACTATAATCACAGTGGCACTACTGACCACCCTCCACCCATGACAACTATAATCACAGTGGCACTACTGACCACCCTCCACCCATGACAACTATAATCACAGTGGCACTACTGACCACCCTCCACCCATGACAACTATAATCACAGTGGCACTACTGACCACCCTCCACCCATGACAACTATAATCTCAGTGGCACTACTGACCACCCTCCACCCATGACAACTATAATCTCAGTGGCACTACTGACCACCCTCCACCCATGACAACTATAATCTCAGTGGCACTACTGACCACCCTCCACCCATGACAACTATAATCACAGTGGCACTACTGACCACCCTCCACCCATGACAACTATAATCACAGTGGCACTACTGACCACCCTCCACCCATGACAACTATAATCTCAGTGGCACTACTGACCACCCTCCACCCATGACAACTATAATCACAGTGGCACTACTGACCACCCTCCACCCATGACAACTATAATCACAGTGGCACTACTGACCACCCTCCACCCATGACAACTATAATCTCAGTGGCACTACTGACCACCCTCCACCCATGACAACTATAATCACAGTGGCACTACTGACCACCCTCCACCCATGACAACTATAATCACAGTGGCACTACTGACCACCCTCCACCCATGACAACTATAATCTCAGTGGCACTACTGACCACCCTCCACCCATGACAACTATAATCTCAGTGGCACTACTGACCACCCTCCACCCATGACAACTATAATCTCAGTGGCACTACTGACCACCCTCCACCCATGACAACTATAATCTCAGTGGCACTACTGACCACCCTCCACCCATGACAACTATAATCTCAGTGGCACTACTGACCACCCTCCACCCATGACAACTATAATCCCAGTGGCACTACTGACCACCCTCCACCCATGACAACTATAATCACAGTGGCACTACTGATCACCCTCCACCCATGACAACTATAATCTCAGTGGCACTACTGACCACCCTCCACCCATAATGACATGTTTTTTGATCTAATCACTGTTCTCATCCTTTCATTAAAAAAATCATTACACCACTCTGATAGTTTCCATACTATGTTATATTTCTCTACATTTTCGAAGTAATCTTTTGTGAGAAATATTACAATGCTTTTTAAAATTCAAATGAATGCAGTCAGTCCATTTGTTTCAC
Source organism: Cherax quadricarinatus (assembly GCF_038502225.1). Classification (NCBI taxonomy): domain Eukaryota; kingdom Metazoa; phylum Arthropoda; class Malacostraca; order Decapoda; family Parastacidae; genus Cherax; species Cherax quadricarinatus. Next base: position 19,859,197 of record NC_091324.1, on the reverse strand, counting down.
TTGTATTTCTGTAAATCTGTCAAAACACAGCAGGTTGAATATGGAAGAATTCAAATCAAAAATGTTATATTATTTATGGTATTTTATTGAACAATTATATGCAACACTACGCCTTATTAACTTGCAAGATCTTGCTGAATTAAACCCAAAAGGGTTATCAACATTTTTATTAATTTCCTCTATATATCCAGTCAACTTTTCTAATTTTTTCCTCTACAGTGATAGCTAACGAAACCGGTTTTTTTTATTCCGAGGAATATTATTTTTTATGGAGGACTGGCCCCATATTCACCTACAATGTACGTTTATTCTTGCTGCCAGGTTCTGAAATTAATCCAAACTGGATAACAAATATCCGCAGACTTCATCGGTTCAGTTTGTTTGTCTTGTTTTAATGTCCATTAATAATTTTGATTAATTTTATTAATGTCCATTAATAATTTGTTTTATTTTTATTAATGTCCATTAATAATTTGTTTTATTTTTATTAATGTCCATTAATAATTTTTGTTTTTTATTTATTAATGTCCATTAATAATTTGTTTTATTTTTATTAATGTCCATTAATAATTTGTTTTATTTTTATTAATGTCCATTAATAATTTTTGTTTCATTTTTATTAATGTCCATTAATAATTTGTTTTATTTTCATAAATGTCCATTAATAATTTTCTTACCTCTTTTACTTTAACTTAATAAGACACTTGTGCAAAATTTTGGTATCTTTATCCTGGATTAAATAAAGATTTATCGTGCGTATAGGTTAGACAATTATCTTGAATTCCTTGTATCAAGATGCTGCTGTGTCTGGCATTGAATAAATGGCTCACAAAATCCGTTTTCTAAGCCATTTACTTCAAGGTTATCCATTTAACTGAACAGTTATAGGAGCCTCGATCTTCATTCTTCCAACGAAATCTCTTGTAAATATATATTTTTGTTATTTTTTCTCTTATTCTTTCTCTTTTCTACATTCAGTTAAAAGTTTTCTCTTACACACACACACACACACACACACACACACACACACACATATATACACACACACATATGCAACTCCCTCAAGAAATTATACAGCTTCTCTTTTGAATGTTTTTACAGTCGTTTATCATGCAAACAGCAACTCCAGCAACTCGCCATTTATTTAATAGCCGTTGACCACTGTCGTAACATCCACGGTGGCCTCACATATATTTAAGATGTTTTACTGAAGCACCTTCCTCCCCATGCACCCTAACGTTACTGAATTTCAATCTCTTCCCTTACAAGGGATAAATTTGAGAAGCACCTTCCAAAAATGGGCCAGTAAACCTGCTGCAGTGCTCCTCCACTTTTATGTTCTAATGTTTACCTTTCGTAGCTTTCAGTAACTTAACTAAAATATTCAGCACAATGGCAGGGTTAGCCATATCTCTTCGATTTTTTAAAAATAAAACAATTTACTTTATAATACTTAAAAGTTAAGAGCTTTAGGTTAAACCTCCTTTTCGAAAGAACGTTCAGAAAAGCATGTAGGAGAATGAAGCTTCTCTCTTTACTAGGCCAGAGGAGATCCATCGTAATAAGATCAGTGTCTGGTGGCCTCAGACCCTACACACGTCCTCCGGATGGGAGGCAGGACCCAGGTACACACAACCATGTTTACAAGGGAGGAGCCAGTAACCAGGTACACACATCCATGTTCACGAGGGAGGAGCCAGAAACCAGGTACACACATCCATGTTCACGGGGGAGGAGCCAGGAACCAGGTACACACATCCATGTTCACGAGAGAGGAGCCAGAAACCAGGTACACACATCCATGTTCACGAGGGAGGAGCCAGAAACCAGGTACACACATCCATGTTCACCAGGGAGGAGCCAGAATCCAGACACACACAACCATGTTCACCAGGGAGGGTCCATAAGATAGATACACACAGCCATGTTCACGAGGGAGAAACCGGAACCCCCTGTACACACGACCATGTTCACGAGGGAGCCAGAACACAGGTATACACAGGGACGATAGTTTGTCCTCGGATAACCTTAGTAGCAGCTGATTACTTGAATGTTGATAAAACATAAGTTAATAGAAGCATAATTACAAATAAGAACTGTTATTACATTTGAATAAAAGCGAATAACAGCTGTACTGGATGACCGAGGTAACACATTTATAGTTTTGCCTCGGTAATTCAGCACCAGAAGTGCTTCAGGCTCGATCCTCCGCCTGTTAAACGCAACATAATATGTGACCATTTAGACTAAGTTTTGGAGTGTTGGTGATCTAAACACTACTACTCATTCAAGAAGTTACCAGTTGTTTATTTCGCGCATATATATATATATATATATATATATATATATATATATATATATATATATATATATATATATATATATATATATTTATTTATTATATAAGGATTGCTGGTGTCTTTTTTCTGTCTCATAAACATACAGGATTTCAGGTACGTCTTGTTACTTCTACTTACACTTAAGTCACACTACATATGCATGTACTAGCATATGTATATTTATATATACACACACACCCCTCTCTTTTTCTTGTTTTCTTACTAGTTCTTGTTATTGCTTATTATCTCTTATCTCCATAGGGAAGTGGAACAGAACTCTTCCTCCGTAAGCCATGCGTGTCGTAGGAGGCGACTAAAATGCTGGGAGCAAGGGGCTAGTAACCCCTTCTCCTGTATATATTTCTAAAGTTAAAATGAGGAACTTTTGTTTTTCTTTTTGGGCCACCCTGCCTCGGTGGGATACGGCCGGTGCGTTGAAAAAATATACTTATACATATATATATATATATATATATATATATATATATATATATATATATATATATATATATATATATATATATAATGTCGTGCCGAATATGTAAAACTGGTCAATTAGCAAGAACTCATTTAAAATTAAGTCCTTTCTGAAATTTTCTCTTATACGTTTAAAGATATATTTTTTTCATTAATGTTAATGTAGAAATTTTTAATTTTGCACCAAAAGAATCTTAGAAAACTTACCTAACCTTATTATAACATGAGCAATTTATTTTAGCCTAACCCAACTAAATATATTTTAAATACATTTACAATAATTTAGTACTAAACAAACACAATCAAATATATTTTTTTCGTTAGGTTCAGAATGATTTTGGCAAAATTATTGCATTCACAAATTTTCACTTGTCCTATATGGCAAGATGAACGTTGCTATTTAAGCCAAGATCGCAAGTTCTGCCTATTCGGCACGACATATATATTTATATTATATATATATATATATATATATATATATATATATATATATATATATATATATATATATATATATATATATATATATGTATGTAATGTATATACTGTTCTCTACATGCGATAATTAATCAAATAAATCAGTGAACTTGAAAAATACCACCAGAATAGATGTAAAAAAATAGCCTTAAGCCACACCACAGAGTCTTCAGTTTTGGTGCTGACTGCAGCCTCCAGAGAATTATTATTATTATTATTATTATTATTCAGTTGTGAAGGATTTAATAATGAAATATTAAAAATGATGAAAGGCGCAGAACTGGCAGCATCAAGGCAAGAGAGAGTCTTCAAACAGACGTTGGGTGCACGGGGCCTCCTCTCATGGTTATATTGTTCTGCACCTTCAGCCACTTTTCCTTCCAGCGCTACCTCGGTGTGTGTGGGAGGGGTTGTGAGGGATGGGGATGGCAATGGAGGGGTATAGTTTGATTCACTGTTGACCTGATCATCGAGGTGTTCAATTTTTCCGTTCTTTTGTAATGTATTTTGGCTCGCATTCCGGTAATCTGTTTATGAAGTAGTGTAACGGGGGCACTAGCCCAGGGGCCCACATACCAAAAAGGTCCCCCCGTATAAAAGAGGCTCCCACATGAAAGGGGGCCCCACATAAAAGGGCCCCCTACATAACACAAAAAGGTACCACCATAAAGCAGAATTCTGAGCTATCTGAAAAAAAAATAAGCAATTTCTTGTTAAACACTAAATCCTTGTGGGTCAGTCAGCGCAAGACGTGATGGAAGGCTCGATCCTCAGTCTGGTGAGCGCGAGGGACACGCACATCCCATTTGCACTTCCCTGAGAGGTGAGTTAAACGACAAGACGGCTGACAAAATGCGTAATAACACCAGGATGTTATCAGCCAATGAAATCCCTCGCTGCTTGTCCCCGTAGTTCCCTTGACACTTAAATCTGGCACTGTTGTAAAAATAAGCATTTTAATACACTTTTGGCACTGTTTTTCCACTGTTTACATTTGTGAACTCTTAATTATTTCAGATTTGGTGGTCTTTTGTAATTTAGTAAATGGGTGACATGTTAAACTACATTAGGTTTTTTTAGTGTCGTCAGTCTACGTAACTCTTATTCCTCCCTCAATCATCCTTCTCTCCCTCCTCCCTCAATCATCCTTCTCTCCCTCCTCCCTCAATCATCCTTCTCTCCCTCCTCCCTCAATCATCCTTCTCTCCCTCCTCCCTCTTTGCCACTCCTCCTCCTCCTCCTCATTTCGGTGTCCATTACACCTAAACGATAATTAATGACATTTTTTCCACCGTTGCAAAATTTTTCTTTGCATTTAACGGCGGCAACGGCAGCGGCGGCAACGTCAGCGGCGGCCTTAATCTAAGCATCGATGTGTACTAGCCCGCGGGTGTGACGTAACTCCCAACGAGGCATCTGAGTTTGGCGTAACCCCCTATGTGATGTTTAGATATGAGGGGGAACCCCTCAGGTGACGCCAGGTTGAGACAAAACCCTCTACATGACGCCTGGATGTGACGGAGCCCTTAACGTGAGGTTTGGAAGCGATTTAAGCCGTAGGCAAATTCCTATACACATTCTAGCCCTAAGATGATTTGTTATCGGGTCAACCTGGCCCATATTTGTCAGGGTTTATTTTTATTTCCAGGGATTCCAGTGGAATGGAATCCATTTCGGTTGCCCTTTTTGGGGGCACCTTAAAACCTCACCATGAAAACCCCGTTCTTTTGAATCCGTACATTTATGGAATCCGTGTGTGTGTGTGTGTGTGTGTGTGTGTGTGTGTGTGTGTGTGTGTGTGTGTGTGTGTGTGTGTGTGTGTGTGTGTGTGTGTGTATTGCGTATATAGTGTTGAGTGCCTGCGTGAAGCTCAACAAGCATGAAAGATTTACATACGCAGAACACAGTCAAAACAACTCCAGTTACAGCAACAGTGTAGAGCTCTCTACAGCTCTTTTAAACTTTATTTTATTCATATGTGAAAAATATTGCGGCAGTCATAAAAGGCAGATGAATGAAGCACAAATAAATATATAAAATACGGGAGTCAGCTTTGCGTGTCACAGGGAAAAAACATATTTGTTTGGGTGATATTTTACACTCGGGGCAGTGTGAACCGTTCGCAGAGTGAACCGTGGGTAATGTGAACCGCGGGTAATGTAGTCCGCAGGCAGTATCTATCACCGCTACAGCTTAAATTAACAGATAATTGACGGCTTTAACTTTGGCTAGATAGCCAAAATTAAAACCGTCACGTTGTTTAATCTTAGGCATTAAAGTATATTAAATGTTAGGATCTAGGATGAGATCCTGGCATCAAGTACACTTAAGTGACCCTCTTGCAGTAGACACGTCTTAATTTTCTTGTTAAAGATTTTGTCTCCTGAGGAGAGGTTATTGGAAGAGGCTACTCAGCCCGAACGCGAATATACCTCCTCAGTGACAGTACATCATCCCGGATAATTGATGCGCCACTAGCAGTAACAAAGTCTATCTTGGCAGTATTTAGGCATCACATTTTTATAATTAAAGTAATTTCATATAAACATGAAATCCTCTCGTGATATGCACAATTTCATCTATATTTACATCCTAGATTTATATATACTCAGCCTGCTGTGGATTTCTGCCTCTCTGTGGCACCCTAAGTGAGGGTGAGAAGGCGTGTGTTAGCAGAAGACTGCAACAGCAGCAGTAGTAGCAGCAGCAGTAGCAGCAGCAGACGTGAAAACAGCAGAAAAAAGCAGCAGCATCAGCAGCTCAGACGAGGGACACATATCTCCGGCTCCACCTGTCACATAGTATTTTAAATGAAAGCGTTTAAGTGACCGATTTGTAACTTGATGCACCAGAACTGACGGCTAAACAAAACAGACACTATTGCTTGCTATCTCTTTCATATATCTTGGTATCACTGTCTCTTGCAGTCTTTGTTCTGTGATCCACTTTAAGCTAAAAGTAGAGCACAGATCAAAGAAATATATCTTTACTTCCCTTCAAAACACAGATATATCTCAGTGTACAGACACACTGCGTCCACTTTAATTAATGCCAGGTACAGGGAGTGAAATATACTTGATGTTCTGAAGGTGGTTTTTCAATTTTTTATGAGTTCTTGTGTAGTTGATAGTCCAACAATATAAGGAACTAACCCTCGCGGCCCTTTAGATGGATTCGTCAGTCCGGTCATGGTGTTCTGAGCGGAAAGAGAGAAAATGAGAGAGAGCGAGAGAGAGAGAGAGAGAGAGAGAGAGAGAGAGAGAGAGAGAGAGAGAGAGAGAGAGAGAGAGAGAGAGAGAGAGAGAGAGAGAGAGAGAGAGGTAGTCATGCTCACTGAGTTAGTCTGGGTGCAGGCCACATTGATCCTGCATTATCCTCCGGTGAAGCCCAAGACGTGACCTCCATCTACTCACGGACAATGCCCATGTCATATACACGGCGGGTAGTGTAAACCGCGAGTAGTATGCTCCTCGATTTGTATCAGGCTAATTCATAGTTCCTGGCCCAGCCTATTAAACTATATTGACTTGGATTACTAATTACCGTTTCGCTTCACCACCGACTTCACTCTCAGTATTTTTCTAACGTACTTATGGTTAATCTACGCTTTGAGTTTTTTTCAGTATCGTTCTTTATCTTGTCCTGCCATTGCAAACAGTTTAACTCTTATCTGCTGTCTATTCCTCTTAGTGTCTTACGCCTTGTAAGCATGTTTTCCCGCAGTCTTTTTCCTTTTACAAGATCACAAAGTTTAAATCTCTTAGTCTCTCCAAACTGTGCATCTTTCTCAACTCCTGGACCTGTATATTTTGTAAACTTCTAGCCCTTTTTAGTCGTATTATCGGACTGAGAGAATTTACCAGCTCCGCAGAGTCCGTGATTGTTCCCACATAAGCCGCGGCCATCTTCCCTACACGCTTTATTGTGAGGCTTCTGAAAATTATCCTGTGGTTCTTGAGCTTCGCATATAACTCAAGTTACGCGGTTGACTCACATAGGTGATATATGGTCAGTGTGATCCTCACTCTCCCTCTCTCTCTCTCTCTCACACATGTATATATATATATATATATATATATATATATATATATATTATATATATATATATATATATATATATATATATATATATATATATATATATATATATATATATATATATATATATATATATATAATATGTATGTCGTGCCGAATATGTAAAACTGGTCAATTAGCAAGAACTCATTTAAAATTAAGTCCTTTCTAAAATTTTCTCTTAGACTTTCAAAGATATATTTTTTTCATTAATGTTAATGTAAAAATTTTTAATTTTGCCACTAAAGAATCTTAGAAAACTTACCTAACCTTATTATAACAAGAACAATTTATTTTAGCCTAACCCAACTAAATATATTTTAGATTTGTTTACAGTAATTTAATACTAAACAAACACAGTGAAATATATTTTTTTCGTTAGGTTCAGAATGATTTTGGCGATATTATTGGATACACAAATTTTCACTTGTCCTATATGGCAAGATGAACGTTGCTATTTAAGCCAAGATCGCAAGTTCTGCCTATTCGGCACGACATTTTATATATATATATATATATATATATATATATATATATATATATATATATATATATATATATATATATATATATATATATATATATAAAGAGAGCAAATGAGAGAGTGGGTGAGATGTTATCAACAAATTTTGTTGAAAATAAGAAAAAGTTTTGGAGTGAGATTAACAAGTTAAGGAAGCCTAGAGAACAAATGGATTTGTCAGTAAAAAATAGGAGAGGAGAGTTATTAAATGGAGAGTTAGAGGTATTGGGAAGATGGAGGGAATATTTTGAGGAATTGTTAAATGTTGATGAAGATAGGGAAGCTGTAATTTCGTGTATAGGACAAGGAGGAATAACATCTTGTAGGAGTGAGGAAGAGCCAGTTGTGAGTGTGGGGGAAGTTCGTGAGGCAGTAGGTAAAATGAAAGGGGGTAAGGCAGCCGGGATTGATGGGATAAAGATAGAAATGTTAAAAGCAGTTGGGGATATAGTTTTGGAGTGGTTGGTGCAATTATTTAATAAATGTATGGAAGAGGGTAAGGTACCTAGGGATTGGCAGAGAGCATGCATAGCTCCTTTGTATAAAGGCAAAGGGGACAAAAGAGAGTGCAAAAATTATAGGGGGATAAGTCTGTTGAGTATACCTTGTAAAGTGTATGGTAGAGTTATTATTGAAAGAATTAAGAGTAAGACGGAGAATAGGATAGCAGATGAACAAGGAGGCTTTAGGAAAGGTAGGGGGTGTGTGGACCAGGTGTTTACAGTGAAACATGTAAGTGAACAGTATTTAGATAAGGCTAAAGAGGTTTTTGTGGCATTTATGGATTTGGAAAAGGCGTATGACAAGGTCGATAGGGGGGCAATGTGGCAGATGTTGCAGGTGTATGGTGTAGGAGGTAGGTTACTGAAAGCAGTGAAGAGTTTTTACGAGGATAGTGAGGCTCATGTTAGAGTACATAGGAAAGAGGGAAATTATTTCCCAGTAAAAGTAGGCCTTAGACAAGGATGTGTGATGTCACCGTGGTTGTTTAATATATTTATAGATGGGGTTGTAAGAGAAGTAAATGCGAGGGTCTTGGCAAGAGGCGTGGAGTTAAAAGATAAAGAATCACACATAAAGTGGGAGTTGTCACAGTTGCTCTTTGCTGATGACACTGTGCTCTTGGGAGATTCTGAAGAGAAGTTGCAGAGATTGGTGGATGAATTTGGTAGGGTGTGCAAAAGAAGAAAATTAAAAGTGAATACAAGAAAGAGTAAGGTTATGAGGATAAAAAGATTAGGTGATGAAAGATTGGATATCAAATTGGAGGGAGAGAGTATGGAGGAGGTGAATGTATTCAGATATTTGGGAGTGGACGTGTCAGCGGATGGGTCTATGAAAGATGAGGTGAATCATAGAATTGATGAGGGGAAAAGGGTGAGTGGTGCACTTAGGAGTCTGTGGAGACAAAGAACTTTGTCCTTGGAGGCAAAGAGGGGAATGTATGAGAGTATAGTTTTACCAACGCTCTTGTATGGGTGTGAAGCATGGGTGATGAATGTTGCAGCGAGGAGAAGGCTGGAGGCAGTGGAGATGTCATGTCTGAGGGCAATGTGTGGTGTGAATATAATGCAGAGAATTCGTAGTTTGGAAGTTAGGAGGAGGTGTGGGATTACCAAAACTGTTGTCCAGAGGGCTGAGGAAGGGTTGTTGAGGTGGTTCGGACATGTAGTTAGAATGGAGCGAAATAGAATGACTTCAAGAGTGTATCAGTCTGTAGTGGAAGGAAGGCGGGGTAGGGGTCGGCCTAGGAAAGGTTGGAGAGATGGGGTAAAGGAGGTTTTGTGTGCGACTGGCTTGGACTTCCAGCAGGCATGCGTGAGCGTGTTTGATAGGAGTGAATGGAGACAAATGGTTTTTAATACTTGACGTGCTGTTGGAGTGTGAGCAAAGTAACATTTATGAAGGGGTTCAGGGAAACCGGCAGGCCGGACTTGAGTCCTGGAGATGGGAAGTACAGTGCCTGCACTCTGAAGGAGGGGTGTTAATGTTGCAGTTTAAAAACTGTAGCGTAAAGCACCCTTCTGGCAAGACAGTGATGGAGTGAATGATGGTGAAAGTTTTTCTTCTTCGGGCCACCCTGCCTTGGTGGGAATCAGCCAGTGTGATAAAATAAATAAATAAAAAAATATATATATATATATATATATATATATATATATATATATATATATATATATATATATATATATATATATATTTATTTATTTATATATATATATATATATATATATATATATATATATATATATATATATGCAATAAGATCACAGTAAACAGGTGCATATAAATTATATATATATATATATATATATATATATATATATATATATATATATATATATATATATATATATATATATATATATAATGTCGTGCCGAATAGGCAGAATTTGCGATCTTGGCTTAAATAGCAACGTTCATCTTGCCATATAGGACAAGTGAAAATTTATGTATTCAATAATTTCGCCCAAACCATTCTGAACCTAACGAAAAAATATATTTCACTGTGTTTGTTTAGTATTAAATTACTGTAAACAAATCTAAAATACATTTAGTTGGGTTAGGCTAAAATAAATTGTTCTTGTTATAATAAGGTTAGGTAAGTTTTCTAAGATTCTTTTGGTGCAAAATTAGAATTTTTTACATTAACATTAATGAAAAAGATATATCTTTAAACGTATAAGAGAAAATTTTAGAAAGGACTTAATTTGAAATGAGTTCTTGCTAATTGACAAGTTTTACATATTCGGCACGACATTATATATATATATATATATATATATATATTTATATATATATATATATATATATATATATATATATATATATATATATATATAATCTCAAAACCACGAAACAAGTAGTAATGAATCATTTACCAAACTGCGGCAGGCCAGGATTCGACCCCACGACACATTGTCCCGCCTCAAGAGACAACACAACGTACGTGTCACCCTATCCACTCCGCCATCGATCCTACAAACAACATGAGCCTAGCGAACTAGACTTGTTTCATGTTGCGAGGACACTCGTGGCAGTGGATATTCGCTGCCACGAGTGTCCTCGCAACATAAAACAAGTCTAGTTCGCTAGGCTCGTGTTGTTTGTAGGATCGATGGCAGAGTGGATAGGGTGACACGTACGTTGTATTGTCTCATGAGGCAGGACACCGTCGTGGGGTCGAAGCTGCAGTTTGGTATATACTATATATATATATATATATATATATATATATATATATATATATATATATATATATATATATATATATATATATATATATATGTATATATATATATATACAAAGTACTGCAATATAAATATATATATAATATATATATATATATATATATATATATATATATATATATATATATATATATATATATATATATATATATATATATATATATATATATGTATATATTGCAGTACTTGCGGATGTGTATGTGTGTGCGTGCGCTCCGTCATTTGTTGGTGGTGTACACACCGTTGCAGTTAACCGACACCTGTTGAATGCGACCTACAACTCTCTCTCTCTCTCTCTCTCTCTCTCTCTCTCTCTCTCTCTCTCTCTCTGTCCACGTTATACAATTATACACATTTTTTTACTGCTACATTACACACCGAATACCACAGGCATGACAACATTTCGAACATGGGCATGTCAACATTTAGAACACGTGTGTGACGAAACATTCAGAACACGCTCGTGACCAAATATTCAGAACACGTTCGTGATTAGCGCTTCTCCATTAAAGAGATCCATGAGGGGGAGGGAAGGGAAGGGGAAGTGATTATCTCCCGGCATCACACATGATGCTTCACACAGCCTTCGGTGCTATCACGAAGATTTCGTGTTCCTCCGTAAAGAGAAAAAAAAAATTCCAGTCTTCTAAATCACATTTTCTCGGTCTCTCAGCGGGAGAGATAATGGTTCTTAACCCCCCCCCTCCGTCCCCCTTCCTCCTCCTCCCTTCTCCTTCCCCCTCCCCCCTCCAACATACATGAAAGAAAACGGAGACAAAATTACCACCCTCTCCATTAGTAATTCTTCTCTTTGGAGTCATTCTTTGCTCATTCCTTAATTTGGCATGCAAATCCCTCTTCAGGTTATATATATATATATATATATATATATATATATATATATATATATATATATATATATATATATATATATATATATATATATATATATATATATATAAGACGTTACTATCAGCGTTGTGACGGCTCTGTGACGGTGTTGTGAGGGGACTGTGACGGTATTGTAATGGGGCTGTGACGGTGTTGTGATGGGGATGTGACGGTGCTGAGACGGTGTTGTCCCTTCTGAAGGGGCGTCTCGATGATGGCGAAAGAGTTCTTTATCCGAGGAAACTGAGTTACCCTTTCTCTTTTTTCAAGCTGAAGGTTCTTCTTGTTCCTTAGGTGATGTAAAACCCTTGCGGGTTTGGTGCTCTCAGATATAACGAAAAAAATTAATGACGTATCGATGTTTGTGAACACCTGTCAGCGTTGTAAACATGTTAAGTACAGCAAACGTTGTAAATGTAATTTTACAATGTCGTAGACACCATGTGAACACGTTGGGATTACTTCGTGAACACGTCGTCAACATGTTGAGAACACTTCGTGAACACGTTGTATTCAAGACTGCAACGGCGCTGCAGCGCTGTATAGCCCTTGTGGCTTAGCGCTTCTTTTTGATTATAATAATAATGCAACGGCGCTGGTTCTCGCCGGTAACTTGTCTCAGATCTAACCCCCTCATTTCCGGACGTTGATCCAAAGGTGTTAAACATCGGTAGCGAACATTTTCTTTTTCTCATCATGCCATACTGAATTAAACTTTTCTCAATCAATTTCCTGGACACCTCCGGGAGATTGGCTATTTTACGCTACAGCAGAGAGTGGGGCAGCGTGATGCTTGAATGGTGGGAGCGTGAAGCCTAGTAGAGGGGAAGGAGCATGGGGGACATGAGAAGTGTGAGGCAGAAGAGAGAGACTGACACTAAAGAGGGAGAGAGTGGGAAGCCAAAGAACGTTAAGCAAAGGGAAGAACGTTAAACTAATGGGAAGAACGTGAAGCTAGGAGCATGATGTTGAGCAAGGGGATTTCTTTTATTTAGCACAGTGGGACACATCAGCAGTGTGTTACTACCCTGTTTTATATGAGTTACACAGTGGGAACAAAACTATCGTGGCGCTGTGGGGATGTGGCGAGGAGTGAGGCTTTGGAGGAGAGTGGAGTGTAGTGTTAATTAAGAAGTAGGTGAAGCTAGGGTGGATTGAGAGTAGTATTCTCACTGATCAAATGCACGTGGAGACAGAACAGTGTTCATTGTACAACCACTATCCAATTCACCCCACCATGACTTCGCTCACTCACCCTTTCGTTTTTACACCCAGGACTCCAGAATTATCTTTTCGCTGTTGTGAAACCACTTTCATCTCGTCATTTGAGACGAAAAACTCATGCAACTTTCTCACCAGAAGCTTACGGAAACAAATTTGTCCCAGTTTGCTTGCACTTTACAGTTGTGGTAGATATATGAGCTTCAGTAGTCACATGCGATGGAAAATACCCACAACATAACGGGAGTCACAAGACGTTTTCTAAGTCGCGGCGAGATTGTTTATAGCTCCTTTAATCAAAATCAAAATATGTATGGCGACCCACTGATGATTTATGGCATGTTACATGTGTGAAATATTACTGTTAATCATCATTTACTTAAAATACTTTTTATGACTTCAGGCAGTTAAAGATGTACCTGGTTGGTGCCTCTTAGCTTCCTTCTCTGGTCTCTCCTATGTAGTCAGATACATTTGCTTGGCTTCTGAATTTCACCTTCCATTCCTTTCTTTGCATTGTTCCTCAAAAAATGTTCGCAGTTGCAGAGTTGTGTATTGATGATAGCTCTCTCTCTCTCTCTCTCTCTCTCTATATATATATATATATATATATATATATATATATATATATATATATATATATATATATATATATATATATATATATATATATTTGATACCCGAATATCAAAATTTGATACACTATCAAATTTTGATATACGGGCACCCAGCAGTAGGCCAGTAGGTCTATACATGTTATATAAATCAATAATAAATCCAATAATGGAAAAAGACTCATATGTCTGTCAGCGACGTGGCTGAAGAAAATCGGGAAATAGTCGACTCTAGAATTTGAACCAGTCTTTCGAATATTTACTCTGTTTTTATGTAAGATTAAAGACTTTAATAACAGGGAGTAACAGCAGCAGCAGCAGCACCACCACCACCACCACTACCGGCGGCTGCAGCAGCACCACCAACACCACATTTTTTAGACACTATACCTCGCCGGAACCAGCATACGATAACATCTCCAGCCACTAAAGAGATCCTAAAGTTTGGTGAAAAAAAACTAGGCGATCATTTCCGCATAAGTTTGAGGTGATGTGGCACCAGTTATGTCGACCTGATCTGGTAATCACTTCTGCTTTCCTTCTCCCCTCCTCATGTCACTAAACATTTACTTGATAGTGCTATTTTACTGTTGGTCCCCTATTCAAGGTGGTAGGTGATGATGGGAGGTTGTGAGTAGCGATAGGTGATGATTGGTGGTGCGCTTGATCTGGTTAATAGGTAAGACACGTGTGCAGCAGTTAGGTATCTTTATTCCGAAACGCTTCGCCCACAGGGTAGCCTTCTTCAGTAGAGTACAGATGAGGCAGCAGAAGCAGTAAAGATGTGATCATTCCATTACCCTTGAAGACGTAGTTTTGAGGTGGTCAGTCCCCTCAGCCTCGGTACAGTATGCCATTATCATATTCACTTAATCGGGTCTTTTATGTTGCATATACATGCTTCTACTACGAATTATATACCTCTTTATTACTCTGATCACACGTGAAGAGATCTGACGTGTGTGTAAAGCTCTCGTGTCGCACTAGAGACAGAGAGGTCACAGTGAAGGACTTACAAAAGATCTAAGAGTTGTATCGGAGAATTGACGTCCCACTCAGATCACCGTGGCATTAAAATCCCTGTGAGAGACCTCGTACAAAGACACAGGCTTTTTCCAGCTCCTTCCACAGGACCAGTCTAGCATTTGTGTCAGGAAGCTGTATAGTCACAAAGAGCTATGCAATATCTCCCTAGTAAAACAATTGCTCCATTGAAATGTTAGAAAAGAAGTTAAGTTTTCAGAGATGGCAAAGTTTTCTAGTCATGGATAGCTGCGAGGTATTGATCTTGTATCGCGTCCTCTGGGTTGTGGGGGAAGCGGAGAAGTGGCCTTTAAGATCAATAGTTCGATTCCCGGCTAGAGTGGCGTCGTTCACTGCAAGGCAGTTGGTACTGGCTGTGAGCAGGCAAGCCCAATATAAGCTCAGACATCAAGGCTAAGATATCACGTTTTTGTTGCCCCTTGCTAAATAACAGCAATATTAAATAACTCTATCATCAACAATAACAGTAGTAGTTGCAACTAAAACAGCATCAGCTGCAGTAGTAAACACATCAAGAGATACAACAAAAAACAATAACAAACAGCAATAGAAACAACAGTTGGGCACAGGTGGTATAAAAAGCAACACAGAGTAAAATAACCACAAGCCGTACGGGACCTTTATTAACAAATGTTGACCAAAGTGGTTGGTGGTGTTGGCTTCGACTCCTTTGTTTACACTCAGAAAAGAATGGGTAACAACCGTAATGCCTACTTTTCAATCTCCACAAACGATTTCGACAAATTTATCATGGGTTTCCAGTAGAAAGCGTGAGTGATATTTTAAAATGGTCGGAGTAAAGAAATTTACCTCGTTCCTGCTAACCCAAGACCAATCGGGATTTATGGGCTACCCAAAATCCGATCGTTCCTCTACGACCCACATTACTTTTCAAACTACTAGGTACAATTTATGGAGAACCTTGGAAACACTCAGATGATCACTATTTAGGATCAAGGAAACAGAAATGCACTGGCTAGACTGAATGTTGTTTACCAGTTAACCAGAGTACCTACGAAACAGTTATACAGGATAGAAGGGGAACCTATCCAGTAAAAGTAGTCCTTCGGCAGGGAGATATGATGTTACCGAGGTTTAGTATGTTTATATAAGGGATTATAAAGCAATGGCAGGATATTAGGGAGAAGCGAGTTAGTGATATTGAATCTGCTTTGAGATGGGAGTTGTCACCTCATATCTAATTCATTTAATTTAGCCCCACGCCTCTCCCCAATGCCCTACCATTCACTTCTTTTACAATCCTATATATGAGGTGGGATTATAATCCCCATATGAGGTGGGAATTGTCACAATTGCTCTTTGCCAACTGGAGATACCGAGGAGAGGTTGCAAAGGTTGGTGGTCATGTTTAGAAAGGTGTGTTAAAAAATAAAAAAAAAGTGAACATAGAAAAAAAGCAAGCTGATGAGAATAAAAAAAATAGGCAGTGGAGAGTTGGTTGTGAGATTGGTAGGAGGGGATATGAAGTAAATGAATGTATGTAGCTACTTGGGAGTGGACATGCCAGCAGATCTGTCTTGGAATAGACGAAAGGAAAAGGATGAAGTGTTGAGTTTGTGGAGAGAGAGACAAAGGGAGAGGAATGTATCAGATTATAGTCGTATCAACCCTTTTATAAGGGTGTTTGAAACCCTACACCGAGGTGTAGGCTGAGGTAACGGGGCTGTCATGCTTAAGAGCAATGTATGATAAGCAAAGAATTCGGAGCGAATGAATTAAAAGACGGCGTGGGTTATTGAAGACATTAGTCAGAGGGCAGAGAAAGGGGTGTCAAGGTGGTTTGGACATTTAGAGAGGATGGAGCCGAATAGGATGATCAAGAGTGTGTATAAATCCTGGGTGGAAAGAGACGTAAGGGTCTCCACGACAAGATTCGGAATGAGGATGCGAAGTATTTAAGTGGGAAGGGCTTGAGCATCCAGCAGGGTGTATGAGCCTGTTTAATCAAGTGGGAAGGGAAGAATGATTTTAAGAATTTGCAGTACTGTTGGAGTGTGCGCAAGATAACACTCATTAAATCATGGAAATCAGTTAGCTGTATTTGAGCCCTGGAGGTGGGAAATACTAGATTTTGGAGTACCATTTAAACTGTGAAACTTACTTAATGATGGTGAATGGTTCATTTTGGGGGGGTTATCTTATTTTAGCGGAAGACGACCTATGTGGATAACACAAACACACACATGATGGAAGGGTTAGACTCAGAAGTGTCCCTGTTCGCAGACGATGTGAGGCTAATGAGAATTAAATCAGATGAGGACCGGGCAGGACTTCAACGAGACCCGGACAGGCTGGACACCTGGTCCAGCAACTGGCTTCTCGAATTTAATCCCGCCAAATGCAAAGTCATGAAGATAGGGAAAGGGCACAGAAGACCGCAGACAGAGTATAGGCTAGGTGACCAAAGACTGCAAACCTCGCTCAAGGAGAAAGATCTTAGAGTGAGTATAACACCGTGCATGTCTCCGGAAGCACACATCAACCAGGTAACTGCTGCAGCATATGGGGGCCTGGCAAACCTGAGAACAGCGTTCCGATACCTTAATAAGGAATTGTTCAAGACACTGTACACCGTGTACGTCAGGCCCATACTGGAGTATGCAGCACCTGTTTGGAACCCGCACTTGATAAAGCACGTCAAGAAACTAGAGAAAATGCAAAGGTTTGCGACAAGGTTAGTTCCAGAGCTAAGGGGAATGTCCTACGAAGAAAGGTTAAGGGAAATCGGCCTGACGACACAAGAGGACAGGAGGGTCAGGGGAGACATGATAACGACATATAAAATACTGCGCGGAATAGACAAGGTGGACAAAGACAGGATGTTCAAGGGAGGGGACACAGAAACAAGAGGTCACAATTGGAAGTTGAAGACACAGATGAGTCAGAGAGATATAAGGAAGTATTTCTTCAGTCATAGAGTTGTCAGGCAGTGGAATAGCCTAGAAAGTGATGTAGTGGAGGCAGGAACCATACATAGTTTCTCTCTCTCCCCTCTCATGGAGCGGGGAGAGAGAGGGCCCAGTAGCAACCGGTGAAGAGGCGGGGCCAGGAGCTAAAACTCGACCCCTGCAACCACAAATGTGAGTATACACACACACACACACACACACACACACACACACACATACGTACATCCATACAAACACATACAAACTCAATGATTTTGAGTCTAGTTCAATAGTGTGCGAGTTGCGTCGACGCTTGTGAAACAGGTCGTAATGGCCCTCTAGTCCCAAAGCATTAAAGGCTTCACTAGGCATTAGAGTGGAACCAAAGTTCGCAGAGCGTCGTGATACCGACGTAATAACCAGAGCTTATGTTGGATCCTGCCAGACGAACACGAGTCGAGCACCAGAGAAAGTAAATGTATCAGGAGAAAGCAAGCGTTGGTAGAAAGTTGCACTGTAGCATTAGTGGAAAGTTGCATTGTAGCATTGGTAGAGAGTTTCGCTGGCGAATAAAACCCTCGAAGTAGTTGTGTACATGAAATACATTCCCAGGGTATTATTTCTAGAATAACTTGATAAGTATGACTTATATTCGTTTGCTTCCCAGGCAAGCCACCCACAACTGTCAACTAACTTCTGTCTACGTGTGTGCTGCTGTCAACTTTGGCAGCAGTTGATGGGAGACTTGCCCATACGTCTCACCTAGCCAGGAAATTAGATCTTAATAATTTCTGTAGTGAGCCCAAAGCAGTTTCCCTGAGTACAGATCAACTGTATGCCCCGGAGTATATTGTACATAGTGATTATGGCTCTCTGTTTTTCTGTCGTCGAGAGATCAGATTGGTACAGCCATCGTTGCCATTATTTCTTCTTTCAGTTATCGGCAGGTAGCAAATCTTAACTCTTTGAAGCCTTTCTATGTAGCTTCACACCGGTGCTTCACACTCGGAGATTGGTCTTACGTGTGTGGAAAAGCTATTTGAAATATTGCCTGTTAATTAAGTGACCTGGTTGCGTCATATTGGCTCCACGGACCCTGTCGTATCCATCCTTGAATTTGTGTTATTTGCTTTTATCTTCTGGTGGCTGATATAATTCTTAACACACCCCTCTCCTGACCCATTTACGTCATTACTTTACCCGTCTATATTTCTCTGTCTCCGAGCCTCAACGTTCAAATTGTTTCTGTTCTAGCAAGTCCTATGAGTATATTGTAAGTTATCATATCTCCTCTGGTCCTTCTACACTCTTAAGGTCGTCTTCAAGCGTGAATAGGTTTCGTTTAAATGTGATCCAGTTTCATTGCTAGTTTTCGGACTTTCTCAAGTTCCTTACATTCTTTACTAGGTATGGGCTCTAGGTAGGTGCTGCATAGTATATGATAGATATTACATAAACATGTTTTGAATGCTGTCCTAAATTTGTTTTGGAGCGCAATACGCTACTCATACTATGTTGTTGACATGTACCTCTAGAAATATGTTTGATATTATGTTTACCCCCCAAGGTTCCTGACCATTTTCAAGGTTTGTGGCCTCTGTCTCCACACTTTATAACTGACCTTACATCTCGACCAGCCCGGGAAGTAAACCTGAGTGCATAGATTGTGACCCGACCATGATGATTCCTGACGAGATGGATTGCCTTATCAAGTTATATTCCTGTGTGTACGACCTCGCCCCGGGGACGACCGCCGCCTCAGATCTCCCAGGCGAAAATTCACGAGTCAAGTCTTGCTGTGAAATGACGATTTCTACCAGGCGACAATTGCTTCAACCCGCCGAGATTTCAATAGTCAGGAGAGACGTTCAAATCACTGCCGTCAAGTCTTGGGAAAAATATTACGATTTTAGCCTCTTGTGTTGGAAGCAATTTAAGTGATTAGTGAAAAAATTGTGTCAGCGCATGTCAGCTCTTGCCGCCCACTACCAAATACTTTAATATCAAATTAATACGTTTGATATAAAGAGATGGGATAGGGATTCGAACTTTGATCCTGGTATGTAGAAGGCCCAACGCTGTACCACTGAGCCATGAGGCTTACAGTAGCAAGATTTTTACCGTAAAATCTTCCATTTGTAAGGTTTGTGGTTCAGTCATATATATATATACAAACACTGATCTCTGGCTGAAGGAGACTCGAACCTACGAACCTTAGGACAAGGTAAATTGGTAAAGGTAGATTGGTAAAGCACTGCGTACCTTGTCCTAAGGTTCGTAGGTTCGAGTCTCCTTCAGCCAGAGATCAGTGTTTGTGTATATTTCGCCTGCTCTTGCGAATTCCTTGCATATATATATATATATATATATATATATATATATATATATATATATATATATATATATATATATATATATATATATATATATATATATATATATATATATGTGTGTGTGTGTATATATATAAAATAGCGGTTTAGTGCAAAAATGATGGGTGATAATTTTAAGGAGTCCAAATTAGGCTTCATTATTTGCCTAACGATCGGTAATTAACGGAGACTGATTAGAATAAAAACAGATAATTCGTGTGTATAATTGCATCTATTTTTTAATAGGCTCGAGTAAAAATAATGGTTATACTTTCCTCATTGATTTTTGCCACATATAAACAACTGGTTCATGGAGATGAGGCTGGTTAAGTTCCGTGTGTACACAATATTTTTAGGTATAGTAATAATGTTGGTAGAATTAACGACAATATGCAAAGTAAAAGGACACAAGTGCAACTAATGTGACATTTTATTGTGGCAACGTTTCACTCTCCAGGAGCTTTGTCAAGTCGATACAAACAGTATATGGATACAGAGGGTAGTAGTAGTAGTAGTAGTAGTAGTACTACTACAGCTTGTATCACTACTACTACTACCACTAGTATTGCACCTCACTCTGAGCCTATATACGCCCTCTGTGTCCATGTATTGTTTGTAACGGCTTGACAAAGCTCCTGGAGAGCGAAACGTTGCCACAATTAAATGTCACATTAGTTGCACTTGTGTCCTTTTACTTTACATTTTCAGGTATTCTTCTAGTTTCTTGATCGCCGAGCATAGGTTTCAAACCAGCCTCACAACTCATTCGCTTGGCAGCGAAACTCGCGTCATTTGGCGTTGGCGCAGTGGTGACCATTACGCTAGCAACACAGACCGTGGCTCAAGTCCTAGTGGGGGTAAAGTGTTCGTTTCCAGACCGTGCCTCGAGTCCTAGTGGGGGTAAAGTGTTCGTTTCCAGACCGTGGCTCAAGTCCTAGTGGGGGTAAAGTGTTCGTTTCCAGACCGTGCCTCGAGTCCTAGTGGGGGTAAAGTGTTCGTTTCCAGACCGTGGCTCAAGTCCTAGTGGGGGTAAAGTGTTCGTTTCCAGACCGTGGCTCAAGTCCTAGTGGGGGTAAAGTGTTCGTTTCCAGACCGTGGCTCAAGTCCTAGTGGGGGTAAAGTGTTCGTTTCCAGACCGTGGCTCAAGTCCTAGTGGGGGTAAAGTGTTCGTTTCCAGACCGTGGCTCAAGTCCTAGTGGGGGTAAAGTGTTCATTTCCAGACCGTGGCTCAAGTCCTAGTGGGGGTAAAGTGTTCGTTTCCAGACCGTGGCTCAAGTCCTAGTGGGGGTAAAGTGTTCGTTTCCAGACCGTGGCTCAAGTCCTAGTGGGGGTAAAGTGTTCGTTTCCAGACCGTGGCTCAAGTCCTAGTGGGGGTAAAGTGTTCGTTTCCAGACCGTGGCTCAAGTCCTAGTGGGGGTAAAGTGTTCGTTTCCAGACCGTGGCTCAAGTCCTAGTGGGGGTAAAGTGTTCGTTTCCAGACCGTGGCTCAAGTCCTAGTGGGGGTAAAGTGTTCGTTTCCAGACCGTGGCTCAAGTCCTAGTGGGGGTAAAGTGTTCGTTTCCAGACCCTGGCTCAAGTCCTAGTGGGGGTAAAGTGTTCGTTTTCAGACCGTGGCTCAAGTCCTAGTGGGGGTAAAGTGTTCGTTTCCAGACCGTGGCTCAAGTCCTAGTGGGGGTAAAGTGTTCGTTTCCAGACCGTGGCTCACGTCCTAGTGGGGGTAAAGTGTTCGTTTCCAGACCGTGGCTCAAGTCCTAGTGGGGGTAAAGTGTTCGTTTCCAGACCGTGGCTCAAGTCCTAGTGGGGGTAAAGTGTTCGTTTCCAGACCGTGGCTCAAGTCCTAGTGGGGGTAAAGTGTTCGTTTCCAGACCCTGGCTAGAGTACTAGTGTGGGTAAAAGTGTTCGTTTTCAATAATACTGTTTAATCTAATTTTGCAGGCTATAACCATATCCCCAGAGGCTTTCAAAACCCTCAATGGGTGCACCAGTATTCAGCCAGAGAGGAGGATATACTGAAGTGCCTTAACACGAACTGCGGTAGCCACTTTGCACTCTAAAACTGGAACTTCCTCCGGATGAATCCTGAGTGCCTTCCGTACTCCAGGGGCAGCATAACATACTGATTTAGACAATAATATATTTTATTTTTTTTTTTTTTATTATCACACCGGCCGATTCCCACCAAGGCAGGGTGGCCCGAAAAAGAAAAACTTTCACCATCATTCACTCCATCACTGTCTTGCCAGAAGGGTGCTTTACACTACAGTTTTTAAACTGCAACATTAACACCCCTCCTTCAGAGTGCAGGCACTGTACTTCCCATCTCCAGGACTCAAGTCCGGCCTGCCGGTTTCCCTGAACCCCTTCATAAATGTTACTTTGCTCACACTCCAACAGCACGTCAAGTATTAAAAACCATTTGTCTCCATTCATTCCTACCAAACACGCTCACGCATGCCTGCTCCAAGCCCCTCGCACACAAAACCTCCTTTACCCCCTCCCTCCAACCTTTCCTAGGCCGACCCCTACCCAGCCTTCCTTCCACTACAGACTGATACACTCTTGAAGTTATTCTGTTTCGCTCCATTCTCTCCACATGTCCGAACCACCTCAACAACCCTTCCTCAGCCCTCTGGACAACAGTTTTGGTAATCCCGCACCTCCTCCTAACTTCCAAACTACGAATTCTCTGCATTATATTCACACCACACATTGCCCTCAGACATGACATCTCCACTGCCTCCAGCCTTCTCCTCGCTGCAACATTCATCACCCACGCTTCACACCCATATAAGAGCGTTGGTAAAACTATACTCTCATACATTCCCCTCTTTGCCTCCAAGGACAAAGTTCTTTGTCTCCACAGACTCCTAAGTGCACCACTCACTCTTTTTCCCTCATCAATTCTATGATTCACCTCATCTTTCATAGACCCATCCGCTGACACGTCCACTCCCAAATATCTGAATACGTTCACCTCCTCCATACTCTCTCCCTCCAATCTGATATTCAATCTTTCATCATCTAATCTTTTTGTTATCCTCATAACCTTACTCTTTCCTGTATTCACCTTTAATTTTCTTCTTTTGCACACCCTACCAAATTCATCCACCAATCTCTGCAACTTCTCTTCAGAATCTCCCAAGAGCACAGTGTTATCAGCAAAGAGCAGCTGTGACAACTCCCACTTTGTGTGTGATTCTTTATCCTTTAACTCCACGCCTCTTGCCAAGACCCTCGCATTTACTTCTCTTACAACCCCATCTATAAATATATTAAACAACCACGGTGACATCACACATCCTTGTCTAAGGCCTACTTTTACTGGGAAAAAATTTCCCTCTTTCCTACATACTCTAACTTGAGCCTCACTATCCTCGTAAAAACTCTTCACTGCTTTCAGTAACCTACCTCCTACACCATACACTTGCAACATCTGCCACATTGCCCCCCTATCCACCCTGTCATACGCCTTTTCCAAATCCATAAATGCCACAAAGACCTCTTTAGCCTTATCTAAATACTGTTCACTTATATGTTTCACTGTAAACACCTGGTCCACACACCCCCTACCTTTCCTAAAGTCTCCTTGTTCATCTGCTATCCTATTCTCCGTCTTACTCTTAATTCTTTCAATTATAACTCTACCATACACTTTACCAGGTACACTCAACAGACTTATCCCCCTATAATTTTTGCACTCTCTTTTATCCCCTTTGCCTTTATACAAAGGAACTATGCATGCTCTCTGCCAATCCCTAGGTACCTTACCCTCTTCCATACATTTATTAAATAATTGCACCAACCACTCCAAAACTATATCCCCACCTGCTTTTAACATTTCTATCTTTATCCCATCAATCCCGGCTGCCTTACCCCCTTTCATTTTACCTACTGCCTCACGAACTTCCCCCACACTCACAACTGGCTCTTCCTCACTCCTACAAGATGTTATTCCTCCTTGCCCTATACACGAAATCACAGCTTCCCTATCTTCATTAACATTTAACAATTCCTCAAAATATTCCTTCCATCTTCCCAATACCTCTAACTCTCCATTTAATAACTCTCCTCTCCTATTTTTAACTGACAAATCCATTTGTTCTCTAGACTTTCTTAACTTGTTAATCTCACTCCAAAACTTTTTCTTATTTTCAACAAAATTTGTTGATAACATCTCACCCACTCTCTCATTTGCTCTCTTTTTACATTGCTTCACCACTCTCTTAACTTCTCTCTTTTTCTCCATATACTCTTCCCTCCTTGCATCACTTCTACTTTGTAAAAACTTCTCATATGCTAACTTTTTCTCCCTTACTACTCTCTTTACATCATCATTCCACCAATCGCTCCTCTTCCCTCCTGCACCCACTTTCCTGTAACCACAAACTTCTGCTGAACACTCTAACACTACATTTTTAAACCTACCCCATACCTCTTCGACCCCATTGCCTATGCTCTCATTAGCCCATCTATCCTCCAATAGCTGTTTATATCTTACCCTAACTGCCTCCTCTTTTAGTTTATAAACCTTTACCTCTCTCTTATTATTATTATTATTATTATTATTATTATTATTATAGGTTTTATTTCAGCCTCTGCACGATCTCAGAAAGATATCCCTTCATCTCATAAGCCCAGCCTCCTCTCCTCAAGGAAGGCAAAAGGAAGAGCCGAGTGGAGACAAAATAATCAGCAAAATATGTATATATAAATGTGTGTGCTACTATATGGGTATATATGCCTGCATATACGTATGTATACGTGTGTGTGAATGCAAGGGGTTGCAACGAGGTGATCAGCCTGACAAATGGTGTCCCTACTAGAGATGGAATCTTTCTCGTTTCTTATAAAAGAAATCTAGATATTACATGCTAAATATATATGTTGATTTGTGTATATACAAAGATTTTGATTTGTGGTAAAAAAAGACATGTACAGTTCAGGATTTTTGTTAGAGGAAAGGTTTCGCCAGGAATAGATTCTAAAGTTAAATTATTTTATTTTCACATCTTGTCGGTATCGCCATATATATTTTTCATTTGTGTGTTCTCTGATATGGTTGTGGTAGAGGAGTAGTGAGATTTCCTGAGGTGGGAGGTAGTGAGGGAGATGGTGGTGTAGTGGAGTGAGGGAGATTGTAGTGTGGTGGAGTGAGGGAGATTGTAGTGTGGTGGAGTGAGGGAGATTGTAGTGTGGTGGAGTGAGGGAGATTGTAGTGTGGTGGAGTGAGGGAGATGACAGTGTGGTGGAGTGAGAGAGATGACAGTGTGGTGGAGTGAGAGAGATGGTAGTGTGGTGGAGTGAAGGTTATGGTCACCCATACAATGGCATAAGGCAAAACTCCCTGAAGGACATACACTTCCCTTTCCCTGTCCCCCAGATCAAAACCGATTGAATAACCTGCACTGATCTGCCCTTTCTGATTCCTCACACTCATCTGCTGTCCCCAGGCACCAATAAAAGTGATCAAGGTCCCAGGACCGAAACGTTTTCTAATAAATATGTCATAGTGTTTGCTTACGTGTCTTTCTAAACCACCAATAAAAACAAACACAGCCCAGTTCGACTCTGGAGCACTGCTGGCATTGGTGAGAGTTACTTGATCTCTCTCAGTATGTCAGATACAGCAATCACTATGACAAAAAACTCGTCAGTGCTGTGAGATCTAGTTAACAACTGGGTCTTATTCTCTCTTTGCAGGTGCCACTCTCATTTGAAGATGGCATCTGACACGTGGCACTCTTTCGGAGTGAAGATCGTCTTTCAAGATGGTTGTGAGTTCCATTACCCCCCATCCCCTTTAACCCGTTATCTTTATATTCTAACATACAGGGACTAAAAAATCCTCACGTGTATGAGGGGGGGGGGGAGAATTAGTGACGTGAGCTGTCATTCGCTTGCTAAGGAGCTTCCTGTCAAGCTTCAATTCTGGGTAAAAGATTTGTCTGGATGAATATCTGAATGAATGTGATGACTGAATAAACACAATTCCTTGCTGTGTTCTCGTCCAAATCCTGAAGACCGGACTAGGCCATTTTGAGCTATAAGCAAAACAATAACGAAAGTCAGAGGAAGAAGAAAAGCATTCTGACAAGCTTTTAAAGGTCCATCTTCCGGAATATCAAATAATCTAGAGTCAAGATCTTTGAAAGAAAAGGTTTGATTCATCAGTATTACTGCTGTCCTTGTTCTGACCAACCTGTTTTTACTACTGACTCTTAGGACCCGTGGTATGGTTTGTTTGCAATCGTGTCATTACGATTTCGCGAGTCATAACGCATCGTGTTTGTCTCGCGATTACTGGGCGGAGAATCGAACCTTCACCAATCCTTTATCAGTATATCCTATTCACGTTTTTCGCTTCATATATAATTTTTTAGTAGTCCATAAAAAATTTTTCTTTAGTTACCTTAACAACACACACTAGCTTTGAGTCTGGCTGGCACAGTGCTTCTCACTCTGCGGGTGACAGTCCACACAGTGCCTGTCACGTTGGGGGTGATTGGTTGATTCCTTTCTCACTTTGGATGACACAGTGCTTTTATACAGGGAATGATTATTTCACACAGTTGCTCTTAGGCTAATGATTACTGGTTGGCATAGTGCCTCTCATGCTACTGATACTTAGTCGGCACAGTGCCTCTCATGATGGTGATTAGCAGTGCCTCTAGTACTGCTGACGACTGGACTGCACTGCACCTCTCAGGCTAGTAATAGGTTCTCACAGTGCCTCACGTTGGTACTGGGGATCGGTTGGCAGTGCCTCACGTTGATGTGGCTAACTGGTTGTCACAGTGCCTGACGTTGGTGCGGTTGATTGCTTGTCACAGTGCCTGACGTTGGTGCGGTTGATTGCTTGTCACAGTGCCTGACGTTGGTGCTAATGGAATCTAGCCAAACAAAATATTTAACATATGAAGTTAAGTCATTAGTTGCCTTGGTAAACACTTCCGTAATTTCTTTCACTGGAAGACTCGTCTTCTGAATCCAGTTAGTACAATTTTTTTTTGTTATTACATTTTTTTAAACAAGATTTTAAGGAGATTTATAATATTTATTATTTTTTCTCTCTTTGTGCTTTTATACATAATGTTTGACCATGAATATTTTTTTATTTTTGTGTGTGTTTATGTCTGTTATATTTAGATTTTTTTTATCTTAACATCTGCGAGGTTATGCACGTAACAACGCGCGTTGTTACACTAGAGGCGGCCAGAGTTGACGTACTCTTCCGCGCATTGCTACACTACCTGCGGAAGAGCTGAGGCAATCTGTCGCGTATTCTTTCACTAGGCGCAACCATGTAAAATCTCATATTTCACGCGATCCAGCGACATTCTGGAACCCGAGACCTGCAGCACCCGAGGAAAATACTGCAGGATGTTTATGGTTGTGCTGATCCCAGGATTCCCGACCCCCTTCTCTGCTGCCTCAGATCTCGGAGATACATCCTGCCATGCTCCAGGAGGTAGACGGGAGTTGAAGGAAATGTTATTAAGGGCACCGCAAGCAATATCCTGTCTGGTATTTCCGCTTTCTTGTGAGGTTGAGGGAAGTTGAAGCCCCTTAAACAAGAAGAAGAATAAAAGAAGACTGGGTAAAGCAAGAAGAGGTGATTGCTTGGAAGGTTCTGTCAGCACTTGTGGCTTTATCATTCCTGTTTTTAAGTTAATTAACAGGACTAATAACCTGTTTGCAATCATGTTCTTGTAGCTACAAGAGCAGATATTTGCTCTTGATGTTCCTTTTTGGGTTTTTCTTTTTGGGTCACCCTGCCTCTGTTGGAAACGGCCGACGTGTTAATAATATATATATATATATATATATATATATATATATATATATATATATATATATATATATATATATATATATATATAATGCGCAAAAGAACCGCTGTGAAAAAATAGCGAAATTCCAAGCACTTTCGTGGCTTCTCACATTATCAAGGAACTATAAAAACAAAACATCAACAGGAAGGCATATAAAGGGGCTGTCATGTAGGGGGAGTATGGGATGCTAGTGGGTAATTGGAGAATATGGGAGTAAGGGAGTATGTATAGGCATGGGATAGGCTGGCGAGGTGGTAGGTAGAGATGATTAGCGGAGGTAGGTAATGTGAGGTCACTTGTGACTACAACTTCACCTCTCATTACTCTACCCACCACACTACTCACCCTCTCACGACTTGAAATAAAATAATGAATGAGTAAATAAGGGGGACAGTGAATATTACTATTCTACTCAAACACAGTTTATTATTAAGTCCTTGTACAATAATATATTTGGGAAGAGGAGAACATTATTGTGGTTTAGATAAACGGGATGGTACACATAAGCAGTGAGACAGGGAATACAATCAACTTGAAGAAAATGAATATAACTTACAGTATAGTTCAGAGGACAGTTCACCACAGGTCCCAAGACCTATACAGCACGGGTACTGCTCTAAGCCAGTACTCTGCCCAATGTTTCCAACAGTCTCCTCCAGAGACTTCAGCAGCCTTCTCCCGAGCTCTGCACCCCATCAGCAGCTCCGCTCGAAGTCTCTCTGCTCAGAGCTCTGCACCAAGGCCAGAGCTCCGCACGAATCTCCTCTGCTCAGCTGTTCCTTGGGCTTATATGGTGGGCCAAGCACCCTCCACAACCACGTGTACGACCTGACGCCTGGATCTGACGCCAGTGACGAACAAAGGAGCTGATACATAAGCTGAAAAGGCGTGTCTCTGACAGACATTTGCCAAGGCAAGGTGACCATATAATTGGTTAAATTAGGTCTCCCCAGAGACCTCACAAGCCCAGTTGAACTACATCACAGGGCAAGACTAAACCTCACAAACACGTCACCACAACAAGACTACACTTCACAGTCGCGTCACAACACCCGACTCTGTGAAACACGCCTGATTCTCTAACCAAGCATTAATATTTTTTCTTGTCTAATGTTTCATTAAATTCTTCCCAAATTATATTAATTATAAATAAATCCAATTTATATAAACCAAAAGAAATATTCATATTATTTTCAAAACTGGGTGCTTGCCTGGGTGACCAGGAAAACACCAGACAACAATGGCCAAGGGTCACCAGCAACAACAACCTGGGTAACCAGGCAAACACCAGAGAAACCTGTCCCAGGGTCACCAGCAACAACAACCTAGGTAACCAGGCAAACACCAGACAAACCTGGCCCAGGGTCACCAGCAACAACAACCTGGGTGACCAGGCAAACACCAGACAAACCTGGCCCAGGGTCACCAGCAGCAACAACCTGGGTAACCAGGCAAACACCAGAGAAACCTGGCAACAACAACCTAGGTAAGCGTTGTCTCCGTGAAGACTTGTCCTACAACGGGTCTTATACACGCACAAGTGACGGCTAAGTTTTTTTTTCTGTCTTGATGTTTGTGTGGCTCGCGACTTGTATCTGACCTGGCAGCTTCTTTCTGTGTAACTTGAGATCCTCTGGTTGGTCACTGTTTATTGTCCCACAGTTGGTATCTATGCTCTTGTCACTGTACGTTTGTTTCTGCACGCTTGAGTTTTCCAGCTCTACAGTCGTGTATGTCTGGCTTCTTCACTGTTCACTGCTGGTTTGTTCACTGCTGGCTTATTCACTGCTTACTGCTGGCTTATTCACTACTCACTTCTGACTTGTTCACCGCTGGCTTCTACACTGCTCACTGCTAGCTTCCACACTGCTGGCTTCCACACTGCCCACTGCTGCCTTCCACACTGCCCACCGCTGCCTTCCACACTGCCCACCGCTGCCTTCCACACTGCCCACCGCTGCCTTCCACACTGCCCACCGCTGCCTTCAACACTGCCCACCGCTGCCTTCCACACTGCCCCCCGCTGCCTTCCACCCCTGTTGATCTCTTCCTTTCAGCGATGCTTTGTTGCCAGGGAAGAGCTATTGATCAAAGGAATTGGAGCTTCTCTTCCTCCGGATTAAATCTGATTACCTTCCATCCCCCAACCTGTTATTTAATGCTTATGTTTGTAAAGCTGTTCTCCACGAATTGGTAAACCAACAATAATTATAATCGTTAACAACAACAACAATAATAATAATAATAATAATAATGATAATTATACATTCACTTTTCCCTCACATGTTTTGCGGCATCTTACGTAGTATTTCCAATGTTCTGGATATGCGTAGAATATCCAGAACTTTGGATATTCTACGATATTCCACTATGATATGAACACTGAGGAAGTGTTAGGTAAAAACATCGCACGTGCGACTGTTACATTGCTGCATCGTTTCGCTCCCCAGGAGTTTTGTCAAGCTGGTGTGTCCATTGGCTTGACAAAGTTCCTGGAGAGGGAAACGTTGCTGCCTTGAAATATCACATTAATTGCACATGTGTTCTTATGCTTATGTATTGTCTGTAATTCTACCAATATTATCGTAGCATTCAGCAGGTCTACCGACCTACTCTTTCAACTCCTCTGTATTTTGTAACGTTTGTGTGTACTCACCTAGTTGTACTCACCTAGTTGAGGTTGCAGGGGTCGAGTCCAAGCTCCTGGCCCCGCCTCTTCACTGGTCGCTACTAGGTCACTCTCCCTGAACCATGAGCTTTATCGTACCTCTGCTTAAAGCTATGTATGGATCCTGCCTCCACTACATCGCTTCCCAAACTATTATACTTCCTGACAACTCTGTGGCTGAAGAAATACTTCCTAACATCCCTTTGATTCATCTGTGTCTTCAGCTTCCAACTGTGTCCCCGTGTTGCTGTGTCCAGTCTCTGGAACATCCTGTCTTTGTCCACCTTGTCAATTCCTCTCAGTATTTTGTAAGTCGTTATCATGTCCCCCCTATCTCTCCTGTCCTCCAGTGTCGTCAGGTTGATTTCCCTTAACCTCTCCTCATGGGACATACCTCTTAACTCTGGGACTAGTCTTGTGCAAACCTTTGCACTTTCTCTAGTTTCTTTACATGCTTGGCTAGGTGTGGGTTCCAAACTGGTGCCGCATACTCCAATATGGGCCTAACGTACACGGTGTACAGGGTCCTGAACGATTCCTTATTAAGATGTCGGAATGCTGTTCTGAGGTTTGCCAGGCGCCCATATGCTGCAGCAGTTATTTGGTTGATGTGCGCTTCAGGAGATGTGCCTGGTGTTATACTCACCCCAAGATCTTTTTCCTTGAGTGATGTTTGTAGTCTCTGGCCCCATAGACTGTACTCAGTCTGCGGTCTTCTTTGCCCTTCCCCAATCCTCATGACTTTACATTTGGTGGATTGAACTCCAGGAGCCAGTTGCTGGACCAGGTCTGCAGCCTGTCCAGATCCCTTTGTATTTCTGCCTGGTCTTCGATCGAATGAATTCTTCTCATCAACTTCACGTCATCTGCAAACAGGGACACCTTGGAGTTTATTCCTTCCGTCATGTCGTTCACAAATACCAGAAACAGCAGTGGTCCTAGGACTGACCCCTGTG
Source organism: Cherax quadricarinatus (assembly GCF_038502225.1). Classification (NCBI taxonomy): domain Eukaryota; kingdom Metazoa; phylum Arthropoda; class Malacostraca; order Decapoda; family Parastacidae; genus Cherax; species Cherax quadricarinatus. The sequence goes on along the minus strand of NC_091324.1, from coordinate 19,827,545 downwards.
GGACCCCACTGGTCACAGGTGCCCACTCTGACACCTCGCCACGTACCATTACTCGCTGCTGTCTTCCTGACAAGTATTCCCTGATCCATTGCAGCGCCTTCCCTGTTATCCCTGCTTGGTCCTCCAGTTTTTGCACTAATCTCTTCTGTGGTACTGTGTCAAACGCCTTCTTGCAGTCCAAGAAAATGCAATCCACCCACCCCTCTCTCTCTTGTCTTACTGCTGTCACCATGTCATAGAACTCCAGTAGGTTTGTGACACAGGATTTTCCGTCTCTGAAACCATGTTGGCTGCTGGTGATGAGATCGTTCCTTTCTAGGTGTTCCACCACTCTTCTCCTGATAATCTTCTCTATGATTTTGCATGCTATACATGTCAGTGACATTGGTCTGTAGTTTAGTGCTTCATGTCTGTCTCCTTTTTTAAAGATTGGGACCACATTTGCTGTCTTCCATGCCTCAGGCAATCTCCCTGTTTCGATAGATGTATTGAATATTGTTGTTAGGGGTACACATAGCGCCTCTGCTCCCTCTCTCAGGACCCATGGAGAGATGTTATCTGGCCCCATTGCCTTTGAGGTATCTAGCTCACTCAGAAGCCTCTTCACTTCTTCCTCGGTTGTGTGTACTGTGTCCAGCACATGGTGGTGTACCCCACCTCTCCGTCTTTCTGGAGCCCCTTCTGTCTCCTCTGTGAACACTTCTTTGAATCTCTTGAATTCCTCACATACTTCACTGTCATTTCTTGTTGTCTCTCCTCCTTCCTTCCTTAGCCTGATTACCTGGTCCTTGACGGTTTTCTTCCTAATGTGGCTGTATAACAGCTTCGGGTCAGATTTGGCTTTTGCTGCTATGTCGTTTTCATATTGACGTTGGGCCTCCCTTCTCATCTGTGCATATTCGTTTCTGGCTCTACGACTGCTCTCCTTATTCTCCTGGGTCCTTTGCCTTTTATATTTCTTCCATTCCCTAGCACACTTGGTTTTTGCCTCCTTGCATCTATGGGTGAACCATGGGCTTTTTGAACCTGGCTTTTTCATTATTCCTGTTACCCTTGGGTGCAAACCTCTCCTCAGCGTCCTTGCACATTGTTGCTACATATTCCATCATCTCATTAACTGGCTTCCCTGCCAGTTCTCTGTCCCACTGAACCTCATTCAGGAAGTTCCTCATTCCTGTGTAGTCCCCTTTCCTGTAGCTTGGTTTCATTTGTCCTGGCCTTCCTGCTTCCCCCTCCACTTGTAGCTCTACTGTGTATTCGAAGCTCAAAACCACATGATCGCTGGCCCCAAGGGGTCTTTCATATGTGATGTCCTCAATATCTGCACTACTCAAGGTGAATACTAAGTCCAGTCTTGCTGGTTCATCCTCCCCTCTCTCTCTTTTAGTGTCCCTTACGTGTTGGTACATGAAGTTTTCCAGTACCACCTCCATCATCTTAGCCCTCCATGTATCTTGGCCCCCATGTGATCTCCTTGTGCTTAAAGTCGCCCATGATCAGGAGCTTTGCCCTGCATGCATGAGCTCTTCTGGCCACTGCAGCCAGTGTGTCAACCATCGCTCTATTGCTCTCGTCATACTCTTGCCTTGGCCTCATGCTGTTCTGTGGTGGGTTATACATCACTGCAATTATCACCTTGGGACCTCCAGAGTGAAGCGTTCCCGCTATGCAATCACTTTCTTCTCCGCTGTCTCCTCTCTCCAGCTTATCAAAATTCCATCGGTGTTTGATCAGCAATGCCACTCCTCCACCCCCTCTGTTCCTTCTGTCTTTCCTCAGGATCTGGTAACCCGTTGGAAAAATGGCATCTGTTATCATACCTGTAAGCTTGGTTTCTGTGATCGCTATGATGTCTGGTGATATCTCTTTGACTCTTTCGTGCCATTCCTCCCACTTGTTTGTTATTCCAACAGCGTTTGTGTACCATACCTCCAGTTTCCTTTCCAACACTGTGGTTTGGGGGGCCTGTGGGGGTGGGAGACCTGGTAGCATACTGTGGGATTCTATGGTTGGGGGTTGGGTGGAAGCCGTGGGTATGGATTGTATTGTGTGTTGGGATGGTGTGATAGGTTGTGGGGTTCTGAGGATAGTTGTGTGTGTGCTTGCCCTTGCTGCTCTGTTCTGCTCTGACTGACCTCTGCTGGTTCCCTCCTTGTCTCCTTTCCTAGCTCCTTTCGCTTTTTTTGTCCTCTTCCTCAGCTGCTGTCTCTCTGTGTTCTGTCTGTCTAGGAACACCTTCTTGTACTCTTCCGAGCTTTTCAACCTTGGTTTCTCTTGGAGGATCCTGTTCCGCACTGTTTCTGTCCTGAGAATCAGCTTGATCGGTCGGTTTCTCCCCTTCAAGTACCCCCCTATTCTCTGAAAATTTACAATCTCGTCCATGTCTTCTCCCCCTATTTCCGTGATGATTTTCTCAATCTCCTTTCTTTCTTCCTGCCGTCTTTCAGTGTGTGTCCTTTCCTCTCTCTTCTGAAGCCCATGGATAAACACTGATTTTGCCCTTTCCTCCTCCCATTGCCTCTCCCTCTGTGACTCTGGTTCCTGTCTGTAAGTGGTCATTTTCTCCCTTGATTTTTCCAGTGGCTCTTGGTAGCATGGTTGTGCCTCAGCATTCGACCTATCTCCCTCTCCATCTGCACCCATCTGCTCTTCCCTTCCACTCCCTGGCCCTTCTTTGCAGGCTGATATGACCTTAGCATAATTCATATCTCCTTCCTGTTCAGCCTCTCAACTTCGTATGGTGTCTTCTCTGGTCACTACCCCTGAGACTTGCTTCAGCCTGTTTACCTCAAATTCTAGGACCTTTACCCTGGCTACTGCAGTTTCGACTTGTGCCTCCCAATTCTTCGTCTCCTTCTCCAACCTCTTTTCCCATTTCACAGAGAGCTCTTTCTCCATTTTTTCAGAAAGCTCTCCTAATTTTCTCTCCCATTCTTGCTCTATCGTTTTCCACTGCTCCTCCATCCATTCCTCCCTACCAGTACCATTGTCATCTGATCCCTGATTCCTGCGAGTCCCAACCATTTTTTTTTAGTGAAAGAGAGAGAGAAAGAGAAAAAGAAAAAGGGGGAGAGAGTGAGAGAGAGAAGGGGAGGGTAGAAAGAGGGGAAAAGCAGGGAAAAGGGGGAGAAAGTGAGAGAGAGGGGAAAGGTAAGAGAGAGGGGGGGAGTGACAAGGGAGAGAGAGAGAGAGAGAGAGAGAGAGAGAGAGAGAGAGAGAGAGAGAGAGAGAGAGAGAGAGAGAGAGAGAGAGAGAGAGAGAGAAAAGAGGAAAAGAGAGGAAGAGAGAGAGAGTAAGAGAGGAAGAGAGAGAGGGAGAGAGAGAAGAGTGAGAGGAAGAGAGAGAGGAAGAGAGAGAGGAAGAGAGAGAGAAAGAGAGAGGAGAGAAAGGGAGAGAGAGAGAGAGAGAGAGAGGAGAGGAGAGGGAGAGAGATGGGAGGAGGGAAAGGAAGGGTTAGAGGGTCACTTCACAAGAAGGTGTGAAATCCTGTATATGTGTGTGTGTGTGTGTCTGTCTGTATGTGTGTGTGTGTGTGTGTGTGTGTGTGTGTGTGTGTGTGTGTGTGTGTGTGTGTGTGTGTGTGTGCTACAGCTATTCAAATGCCTAACAGCAGATCCTGTTCTCACCTAGTGTGTGTGCATATGTTTATGTAAACAGTCCTTATTTCCCACGTATGTACTACATATGTATTGCATATGTACCCGATCTCTTGGTTCCCACTGTACTGTCTTATGCGTTTAAAATTACGTTAAAAAATAAATACACTAGGCTTCGCCTGTATGCCGCTACCTCTAAATTCTATTAAATGCCAGTAAATGCTGCTCATTCTAATTCTGATAGCTCGAGGAGAGTGACCCCCAATTGCAGCTAGAGACAGGTACTATTGACCCCATGCAACTCAAACTAGGTGAATATTACTTGCGGCTGGCAGTGGAGTAATGTTGCTGGTCTGTCCTGTCCCAGAAGTCGAAGATGTTTGATGTTTCTCGGTAATTTTTCCACTAACTTCCTGTATGCACTATAGTCTCTAGCTCTTCTAATTTTTTCACTCACTCACTGTATTTACTGACACATCTATACATATCTCTTATCTCCCTGGTCTTGAGTCGCACTTATTCTTCAAATACCCCACTGCGTTATTATGGCAACACTATTTAGGCCTGACACAACCGTTCACCCTTCCAACGGCCCCCACTAAACACTTAGTCACTATTTCCTTTGTTTTCTTTTCTGTGATCACTTATATTTCCTTTTTTCGGCGCTTAAGTGATTATATGCACTCTTATGCGTGCACACGCCTATATCCCACACTCTATTCCTTATGGCACAGTCAGAAATTACCACCAAAACACGAGCTCAAACCGCGTGACTCCTCCACGAGTGTGTGTGTGTGTGTGTGTGTGTGTGTGTGTGTGTGTGTGTGTGTGTGTGTGTGTGTGTGTGTGTGTGTGTGTGTGTCTGTCTCTGTCTGTCTGTAGAGAGAGAGAGAGAGAGAGAGAGAGAGAGAGAGAGAGAGAAACTCTAGTGATCTCCTCGTAAAGGTCACTCTCTTAATATTCCATGCCTTCACCTGCGAGATGGGTAGAAGTAGGCAGGGGTGGTGGTGGTGTGGGCAGTGGTATTAGTGGTGTGGGCTGGGGTGGTAGTGGTGTGGGCAGGGATTGTTGTGAGCAGAGGTGATGGAGTGCAAGGAAAGGAGTAGTGGGCAGAAGGGAGCGGTGTGGTGGTTGTGGTGGTTATTTGACATGGTGGCGGGCAAGGGAAGATGGCAGTGGGCATGGTGCTGATGGGCAGGACTGACTAAACATGGGCGGAGAAAATAAACAGAGCTGCTCAAAATGAAGTACAATATTTTGATCAAGTGTGTCTAGTGAGCTGTGATGAACCTCTCAATCAAGGAAGGAATGTTGTGTCAAACACCAAGTCTTTTAGTACACATCAGCAGCTGACTCGGGGTTGTGCAGTTGCTGTTGTTCCATGTGATTGGTAATCTTGCTTCTTAAAACTCTTTCAAAAACCTTGATAATAAGGGATGTTAGGGCAGTAGTTATTGCTAAACTATCACCTCAGTGGTGCAATATCAGTCTTATTTAATAACTGTGGCATGACTTCAGCATCTAGACTTCTTCCCCATAGAATATTTAAAGGCATGTGATAAGGGTTTCTTACAGTTCTTGATGAATATCAAATTCCATGAGTCTGGGCCTGGGACAGAGTGCTTGGGCATGCAGTCAATGGCTTCTTCGAGGTCAAGCTGGAAGACAGTTGTATCAGATATTAGGGAAGATGATCTGCAGCATTTTGTGTCTGGTTCATGAAGAACTCATTTGGGTCGTCAACCTCTAGGTTAAGTGGAGATGGTTCGATCCTTTCTCTGCTAATAGATAAGTACACACAACTTTTCTTTCTTTATACCTTTCGAATTGGTGGTAACGGTCCCCAATACCTTATAATTTTGCATTCTCGATTTTCACACACAAAAAATCCTCTCTTTAGGCATATCTCTTAATAGCTACATATTGGTTCATACTTTTTCCTTCTCCCTTTCTAGATGGTCATGTAAATACCTCTCTGGCTGTAGTTATGTTGTTTGAGCATAGCTGACGACCATGGGTTATGGGGGATGGCAGCAAAGGCACAGCTCGCAAAGATGAGTTAAACGTGGGTAATCGTTATGGGCGGTAGTGAGGTCAGCGCCACTGCATGGGGATGGGAGGCAAGAGGAGGCAGGGATGGTGGGGGGGAAAGGGAGGAAGTGAGTTAGGCGCATGGCAGCCTCCGCTGTTGTCCTCCCACTGCCAGAGGAAATGGAAGAGGAAATGGGATAGTTATCATATATCTGGCGGCCCTGCTGCAAATCCTACAACTAAGAGAGAGATCTTTACATGTGTATTTTTGTGGGTATATGGGCGGTGGTGTGAGCGTGAGTGTGCGTAGGAGTTTGTACAGGCAGTGGTGGGGCGATGAGTGTGTGTGTGTGTGTGTGTGTGTGTGTGTGTGTGTGTGTGTGTGTGTGTGTGTGTGTGTAGGTACTCTGCACATTAAAAACCCACACAAGCACACGAGCCTCACCAGCAGGTTTATTCAGTTCCTATATGGCTAGCACAGCCTGGCCATTCCAGGGACTTGCAACGCAGAAGAACAGCAACGATGAGACAAACGCACCAACAAACACATCATGAAAGAGACTAAAAACGAAAGTGCGTGAAAATTACTTTTATTGTGTTTAATTAAACAAACTTTTGGTAAATGGGTAAGCCAGTGCCCCAAGTTTACTGGAAGACCCCACAAGTTTACTGGAAGACCCCACAAGTTGACTGGAAGACCCCACAAGTTTACTGGAAGACCCCACAAGTTTACTGGAAGACCCCACAAGTTTTCTGGAAGACCCCACAAGTTTACTGGAAGACCCCATAAGTTTACTGGAAGACCCCACAAGTTTACTGGAAGACCCCACAAGTTTGCTGGAAGACCCCACAAGTTTGCTGGAAGACCCCACAAGTTTACTGGAAGACCCCACAAGTTTGCTGGAAGACCCCACAAGTTTACTGGAAGACCCCACAAGTTTACTGGAAGACCCCAAAAGTTTACTGGAAGACCCCACAAGTTTGCTGGAAGACCCCACAAGTTTACTGGAAGACCCCACAAGTTTACTGGAAGACCCTGTATATCATACCCGGGAAGACTACACTGAACTCTACAAAAGTTAAGCATTTCGGATAAGCTATCAGTAGAGATACAGCAACAATTAGGTTTTGATCGAGGAGTTCTGTCCGTTCCTCTGTTTATCCAAATGAGTGTAAAGGCTTCAACGTGGAGCAACAGAAGTGATTAAGACTTTAACGATTGTTTACCCCTTGCAACTGCTAGGTGATGGGCAATATTTCGGGAATTTTACCGGTGTATGACTGACTCATCACAGACACATCTGTGTTGAAGAGCTTGCTTGTCTCAGGAGCGTCTAAAGGATTATTTGCCTAACAGTTTAAAAAAAATAAATATCGGTCACATATCTCACTGATGACATTGTAAGGAGGAGAATATAAATGATTTTATGAATATTGGCATGTTCTGCTGTCGTTTCCACTTATCCCTCTCTGCTCACCTACCTCATAAATGAAGTCTCTTGCTAGGAATAGTGTCAGAAATATACAGTCCACCCGCTCCTTTTTCCTGTTTAACCTCTGTTACTCAGCCAGTTAGCTTCAGTAGGTTTGCGAGACAAGATTCACTTTCTCTAAACCACGCGTGTGTATGGGTATGCACGGGAGTTATGGGCGTGTGTGGGAGTGGATTTGTGTGTGTGTGTGTGTGTGTGTGTGTGTGTGTGTGTGTGTGTGTGTGTGTGTGTGTGTGTGTGTGTGTGTATGTGTGTGTGTAAGAGAGAGAGAGGTGTAGGTAGGTAGGTCACTGGAAGGTCAAGGGTGGAGGCTGGCATTAACGAGAGAATATTTTAGCATCAGCACGACCCTCCGCAGGCTCGTTCAGCTACAACAATTCCTAACAGTTTCTCTCTCTCTTTCTCCCTCAGAGCAAAACAGAAACAAAAAAACTTCATCTGGTTAACGAAAAAAAAGGTTTCCTTAAATTGTTTTTGTTTGGTCAAAGAGTCTCCGCTACGCATAGTTTTGTCCGTCCGTTTAGATTTTGCACGGAAAGGTCATACAGCTCCTGGAGAATGGAAGGTGATTATCAGGTAAAGAAGGGGGAAGGTAGATAACGCTAATTCCTTAGATCAAAAGTCTTTCACTGACCTCAAAATATCCTTTTAAAGGGTTTGTCTATTCAAGGAAGGCATTTTATAAACACACTGTATATACACACTGTATATAAACACTGTATATACACACTGTATATAAGCACTGTATATACACACTGTATATAAACACTGTATATACACACTGTATATAAACACTGTATATACACACTGTACATCTTCAACGATTAATTCTCTTAAAAAACATTGCTTCGAAGATCAGATTTCGCCGCTTTATGACTTCATTATGAAATTTACGGTCAGTGCATGGAGAAATGATTTGTTTTTCAAGTGTTATGCCTTTTTAAGCTGAAGAACTGTTTCCCCTTATTTCTGATACTGGCGTTTTTTGTCTGTACCTTTGAACTTTTCTGCGCTTCTGAGCATGTTTTATCAGATGGAACTGCCCCGCGGGGGTTGCGAAATCCATGAATGGTCTGACGTGCGTTAGGTATAATGTCCGAAAAGGAATATTGTTCAAGGTCCCTGAAGGCTGCCCTGAGATTTCCAGCTTCACATACTCTGGCAGAATAGAATCTTTTCTTCCAGCCTGTTTTTCTTCTCTGGTCTTCTTTCCTGGAGACTTTTCCCGTCAGTACCTGTGCTTATTATTCTCATTGGTATTATATTATTGGCAACGATTGGTATGACTCCTCCTCAGGCCGACTCCTCCTTAGGAGAACTCCTCCTCAGGAGGACTCCTCAGGCCGAGGACTCCTCAGGCCGACTCCTCCTCAGGCTGACTCCTCCTCAGACCAATTATTTACATGAATCAGAAACAGTACTAACCTTAGCACTGATTCTTATGGACTTTCCACTCTTCCCAGTCTCTTGTGTCCTCTCGTACAATGGCTCTTTGACGTCTGTTGTTAGTTATTGTTAATCCACGGTGGCGATTTTCCTGTCATCCTAGCCTGATCCTCCTGTTTGTCTTTGTCTTTAGTGGAGAACTGTGTTAACTCTTGCAGTCATGGAATGTGCGGTCCGTCCATCTCTCTCTCTCTCTCTCTCTCTCTCTCTCTCTCTCTCTCTCTCTCTCTCTCTCTCTCTCTCTAGCCATATTTCTGTGACTGTCATCGAAATCCAGACATTTCGTAAGGCAAAAATTTGCCATTCCCAAAACAATGTTGGTTTTCTCGAATGAAGTCCGTCCTCCCCAGGTGATCGTAACGAGCACTTCCCAGCTATCTTCTCCAGAACTTTCGACATTATTCTTGTTTGGGATCCCTACTTATAAACCTCCCTACAGCGTAGCTTCGATGACTCTAGCAGATTGTTTCATTCCTCTGTTAGTAAACAGTTCTTCCCATTATCCTTTCTTAAATTTATACAACCTGATTCCATTATTTCGTGGTTTTGGTCCAGTCCGTCCTCCTGAAGCAAATTTCGATTTCTCACATAGGATTTCAAGAAAAAATCTCGATGTTCTCTAATTAGTTTAAGTTAGCAAGAAAATAACTAATTACAACGTACCATAATGCGGTAATGTAAAAATACAGTTAAACAGTCGTGTTTTCATTCCGGTATCAGTCACACATTTGACTAGGATTAGGATGATATGATTAGGATAATGAGCTTCTTGATTATAAATCCTATGTACCCGATTTATATCTCTCTCTATTCATACCCGTCAGGCTGCGTCTCTCAAGAGAGTACAGACTCAGAGTTCTCAGCTGATCTTACCTGGAGGTTACCTGGAGGTTATTCCGGGGATCAACGCCCCCGCGGCCCGGTCCACGACCAGGCCTCCCGATGGATCAGGGCCTGATCAACTAGGCTGTTACTGCTGGCCGCACGCAGTCCGACGTACGAGCCACAGCTCGGCTGATCCGGCACTGACTTTAGGTATCTGTCCAGCTCTCTCTTGAAGGCAGCCAGGGGTTTATTGGCAATTCCCCTAATGCTTGATGGGAGGCTGTTGAACAGTTTTGGGCCCCGGACACTTATGGTGTTTTCTCTTAGTGTACCAATGGCGCCCCTACTTTTTATTGGCGGCATTTTGCATCGCCTGCCCAGTCTTTTACTTTCGTAGGGAGTGATTTCTGTGTGCAGATTTGGGACCATTCCTTCCAAGATTTTCCAAGTGTAGATTATGATATATCTCTCCCTCCTGCGTTCCAACGAGTACAAGTCAAGTGCTTTCAAGCGTTCCCAGTAGTTAAGGTGCTTGACAGAACTTATACGTGCAGTAAAGGATCTCTGTACACTCTCTAGATCGGCGATTTCACCTGCTTTGTATGGAGATGTTAATGTACAGCAGTATTCCAGCCTAGAGAGAACAAGTGATTTGAAAAGGATCATCATGGGCTTGGCATCTCTCGTTTTGAAAGTTCTCATTATCCATCCTATCATTTTCTTTGCACGTGCGATCGTGGCACTGTTGTGATCCTTGAAAGTGAGATCCTCAGACATTACTACTCCCAGGTCCCTTACATTATTTTTCCGCTCTATTGTATGGCCGGAGTCAGTAGTATACTCTGTTCTAGTTATTATCTCCTCCAGTTTTCCATAACGGAGTAGTTGGAATTTGTCCTCATTGAACATCTTAGGAACATTTCTTTCTCTGTTCAAGTGTACATGTATTATTACATGTACACTCAGTGTACACACGTCAAGAGTGATGTATTAATACGAATATATACGACAAGTGTTCCTGTATTCTTATGTGACTGTATAGAAAACTGCAGCCGCACGCTGAGGATGTACCTAATTTTGTTTAAGGAGAAAAAAAAATTGACTCCTACCGGCTGCTTCCTTTTGATCTATCGCCCTTGATAATTACTGAAAAAATTAGTGTGCTCCGTTGATTAGGTTTCCGCCCCAATATCAAGTTCCTGGCATCGGCTCTCACAAAGGGAACGTTCGTGGGATGAATTACTCCTGCCTTGTGTGTGAGCGTATGATTATTACTTAAGTACCTAGATGAGTTCCCATGCATCACAAGTTAACATAAGCTTGAGCCAGATAAGTGCTGGAAACTCATTGCGAGAGATCGGATTTCTGGGCGATAATTAAAGATTAGCTTCGAGTTCTGTGAGTGAGGGCTGGGAGGAGAGAAGGGGCCAGGCCAGGGCCCTTGGATTCCCCTACCCTCAACCCTGCCTGTCCCTGTTTGAAGTACAGCCTTCAGGCGTCGGAGAAGGGCAGGCAGGGTCGCCTTTCAACCTACCTCAGATCTCAATAAGGTAATTAAAAGTCAAAAGGATGCGGGTGTCACTTTCAGCCCTCAGTCCCACCCTTTCTGTTGTCTGGTTATATCAATTCTTTCTCTTCTGTCGATCTTTTGAACTCGAAATTCAGCGGCCAGGATCTAATTTCACGCTGGACCTGCACAGCGGATCTAAGTAGCATATATTAGTGCACATGCAAGTGCACAATAAACTTAGCGCTGCACTTTGCAAAAAATTAATGATATATGTCTGTGTTACAGGAGCTCATGTGTGTATTGTGAATGTGTAAAATAATAATAATAATAATAATAATAATAATAATAATAATATGATTATTACTATTATTACTCTTGATAGTTTTGTGTCATGATTCTAGCCACTGGTGAGGCCAGTGGCTATTTTGCGGATTTTATTGGAAATAAGCAAGACAGTCTGGTGACAGTGACTTTACTGGGTTATTCTGGGTTACTAGCTCTCCGGGTTATTAATCCCATTAAAATGTTCTTTTTCTTCTTACACAGGAAGAGAGTAGGTGAGAGGGAAGCGGCTGTAAAGATGTCACCGTCCTTCTTGTGTGTCACCAGTCAGGGATCAATATGTTGTTTTTATTAGCCGTATGACATCCTCGGTGCGTTAATCAGAGTCCTTGTCTCCATACCTTCCACACACACTTCCCCACTATCATCTCCCTTCCCTTCCCTTCCCTCCCCTCCTGCACCAGCCACCTATAATTCTTGTGGATAAATGGTTCAGTAAACACTGTTGTAAAACTTGGGTATCTTTACTGTGGAAACGTTTCGCCAACCAGTGGCTTCATCAGTCCAGTAGAGAGAAGAATGGTGGAAGATTAGGAGGTTGAGGCAATCAGTCCCTCAGCCTGGTACTTTAATCAAGATTGATGGACTGATCACATTGACTCCAGACTGAGGGACTGTACTTTCTAATCTTCCACCATTCTTTTCTGTATTAGACTGAGGAAACCACTGGCTGGCGAAACGTATTCACAGTAAAGATACCCAAGTGTTGCACAAGTGTCTCACCATTACACTTGTTTCCCCACACTTTTCTTCTCCTAACACATTTATTCCCCTCTCCACACCTTTCTCTATCCACCTCTCTGTTTTCCCTCACCATTCTAGTCTTCTCATGCCTTCCCTTTTGTCTCCATTCCTCCCCTCCCCAAGATTTTTTTAAACACTCCTTCCCTTCCTTCCCCTCTCCCACACATCCCCTCTTTCCCTCTTTCATTTTCTACCTCTCCTCTGGCGAGTTCTAAAATAAACTGATTAAAGCTTCATGGTGTGTAGAGTCCAACTAACGATCTCTCTGTCCCAATTGCGTTTTACCGTCTATCTATCAGCAATGTGAAATAAATATATTATGTCTCCCCTAAAAAAAAGGGACCCAATGGAAATAAGTCACTTTGACTTTCTTGGGCTACCTTAAGTAATCTACACATATGCTGCTATGTATGATAATTTATGTAACTGTATGTGTACCTGTAACTGAGTAAGTTTACTTCTTGAGGTAAGAACTTCGTGACACTATGATATAAAAAAAAATAATGAGTGATGAATGTGTTGAAGCGATGTGTGTGAAGACCGTCAACACTCCCAGAAGGAAGAGAATCTGATTCTGATATGTTCTTGTGTGTGATTAAAGACTCCTGGCTGGACGATCCCATCCGGAAACGGTCTTGTGTGTATTTGCCTACTTGTAATTAGTTGAAATTGCGGGTTTCGAGCCTCAGCTCTTGGGCGATCCATTTAATATTGAGCTGGTTTGTGTGATTCTCATCCGTTATATCGTCTGAGGAAGCCGTCAATCGCATCAGCTTTTATTTCATAGTTCTTTACGTTCTTGAAGCTTCTCACTGCTCAGAAAGTGTTAAATTTGTTTTGTTTTTCTTATTGTAAGTCATTCCAAGACTGGATCTCATCGTAGTCAGTCCCATCGCAAATCTACAGCACTTGTACCACGACTGGAAATGATTTTCACTAGATTAGCGCCAGCCACAGCTACAACACTGAACACAGACTTGTGAGGTTGTATATATATATATATATATATATATATATATATATATATATATATATATATATATATGTCGTGCCGAATATGTAAAACTGGTCAATTAGCAAGAACTCATTTAAAATTAAGTCCTTTCTGAAATTTTTTCTTATACGTTTAAAGATAGATTTTTTTCATTAATGTTAATGTAAAAAATTTTAATTTTGCACTAAAAGAATCTTAGAAAACTTACCTAACCTTATTATAACAAGAGCAATTTATTTTAGCCTATCCCAACTAAATATATTTTAAATACGTTTACAATAATTTAGTACTTAACAAACACAATCAAGTATATTTTTCTCGTTAGGATCTGAATGATTTTGGGGAAATTATTGCATACACAAATTTTCACTTGTCCTATATGGCAAGATGAGCGTTGCTATTTAAACCAAGATCGCAAATTCTGCCTATTCGGCACGACATTATATATATATATATATATATATATATATATATATATATATATATATATATATATATATATATATATATAATATAAATAATATATATATATATATATATATATATATATATATATATATATATATATATATATATATATATATATATATATATATATATATATATAATATATATATATATATATATAATGTCGTGCCGAATATGTAAAACTAGTCAATTAGCAAGAACTCATTTAAAATTAAGTCCTTTCTAAAATTTTCTCTTATACATTTAGAGATATATTTTTTCATTAATGTTAATGTAAAAAAATTTAATTTTGCTCCAAAAGAATCTTAGAAAACTTACCTAACCTTATTATAACAAGAACAATTTATTTTAGCCTAACCCAACTAGATATATTTTAGATCTGTTTACAATAATTAAATACTAAACAAGCGCAGTGAAATATATTTTTTTTTGTTAGGTTCAGAATGATTTTGGCGAAATATTGCATACACAAATTTTCTCTTGTCCTATATGGCAAGATGAGCGTTGTTATTTAAGCCAAGATGGCAAGTTCTGCCTATTCGGCACGACATTATAT
>NC_091324.1:19786040-19803540 GCF_038502225.1 Cherax quadricarinatus | reverse complement strand
TTATATCATACAATAACTGGTTTGACACACAAACTAAAGTAGAAAGCGAATCCATCCACCAACAGGCTAATTTGCAGATTCTTTCCCCATATATAATTGGTACGATAATTCATACAGACACAGATATGCTGACATAGAAAAAACTAAGTAATATTGCACAGAAAAAGAAAGAAAATTATTGATTCAAACACCGATATTCCTCACACATGTACAATATACCAAAGCAAATTAGAATAAATGAAATATGACTGTGGTAAAAAATATAAGTGAACGGTTACCAGAAATAAAAGAGGCACACTAATCCATTCTAGAGACAGCATTAATCAGGGAGGTATTGCATCCCTTGACTCCTTATCCCAGAGGTCTCTAATTCACGAGAATGAGTTGATACACTGATACTGTATCCACTTGAAGTTGTGTGTTGATGCTTGGTGTATTGTGATGAGTTAGACACATGTATTGACCCAAGTGATGCACATATGTCTAACTCATCAACTGGTCGGTTGTCTAAACCATTTTTACATGGTGTATTGTACCTAGCAGTAACGTCATACAAGAGGTGAACTAAAGAAATGGTGACATGTGACACTTGAGTTCTCCCTTATGAGGGGTCGGTATCCTTGCTTACGATCTGGCTTAGGATTGCTCTCAGTATTGGTGTACTTTCTCCATAATTTACACAAGTTATTGCTGGCCTCGAGGTTCTCCCTCTTGGCTCTTTCCTTGGTCCACTCGTGATCCGACCTCTCATCAGCCGTACCTTAAATCGACCTGGCTTTGCAGCTATCTTACAAGATGGATACTAGGATAAATTATGATCCATTAAAGAAAACACAGCACAGTGACACAGAATAAGGAAAATCCACTGCTAAATGCAGCGTGCAGAAACGGTCGATCCAATAAACTGGGAAAACAAGGATAACAGAAGAAAGTATCACAGAAAGAAGGTTACTTGGTAGGAGGGGTGGGGGGGAAGTTGAAATGTCGTGCACTGCCCCACTTCCTCTGTAGATAAGTTGGCAGGTCACCTATGTTAACTAGTCAAGAGTGCAACATATGTGACGTGATGCGTAGAAGGGTTGTAGCGACTGTGATTTAGTTGAATCTGACCTTGCATAGGTGGCAGCACATGGGTACATTCAGATTAATGAAAGAGGATGGTGGTGGTAATTTTAAATCGGGATAAAAAACTTCTGTTGACACGAAACTTGGTCAAGTGATTACTCGTTCAGTGATTACAACAGGTGCTGAGCATCAATGATAACGCAGCCGCTGACGTACCAGTGTTGAGCATTCGTGATCAAGCATCTTTATTGTTGAAACGTTTCTCCTACACAGTAGGCTTCAGTCAAATACAAAGGCAACAGGTGTAGTAGTGAAACGAAGATGTAATCAGTCTGCATCATCCTTGGAGAAAAGATATTTGAGGTGGTCAGTCCCTCAGCCTGAAGAAGAGTTCAGCTCTATGGTCTGGAACGGTATGAAGCTGAAGCATGAGAAAGGAGCCTTTGGCATTTGCTAAAATACTATTGACTCCAGCTGAGTGATTTGTGGTGTGAGGTTGAATGCAATAATTATTTTAACTGCGTTCGATTTGGTGATTTAGGATCAAGCAAGGGTTTTAAATAGACTAGGGTGATTTCAGGGACATTTTAGGTGAATCTTGAACTTGATTATCTTAGGGGATACTGATATATAACCTTTTATTATCAGTGTTTTATTTGTTTACTGGGTATGTGATGGTTTTAGTACGAATATTTATATTTATTTCAACACAAATCCCTAATGACTCCTAAGTTCCAGAGTGCTTCAAAATAATTACATCTTTCCAGTACACAACCACCAGTACACAACCACCAGTACACAACCACCAGTACACAATCACCAGTACACAACCACCAGTACACAACCACCAGCACACAACCACTAGTACACAACCACCAGTACACAACCACCAGTACACAACCACCAGTACACAACCACCAGCACACAATCACCAGCACACAACCACCAGTACACAACCACCAGTACACAACCAGCACACAACCACCAGCACACAACCACCAGAACACAACCAGAACACAACCACCAGCACACAACCACCAGCACACAACCACCAGTACACAACCAGCACACAACCACCAGCACACAACCACCAGTACACAACCACCAGTACACAATCAGCACACAACCACCAGCACACAACCACCAGCACACAACCACCAGCACACAACCACCAGTACACAACCACCAGCACACAACCTCCGGTACACAACCACCAGTACACAACCACCAGTACACAACCACCAGTACACAACCACCAGTACACAACCACCAGTACACAACCACCAGCACGCAACCACCAGCACACAACCACCAGCACACAACCACCGGTACACAACCACGAGTACACAACCACGAGAACACAACCACCAGCACACAACCACCAGCACACAACCACCAGTACACAACCACCAGTACACAACCACCAGTACACAACCACCAGTACACAACCACCAGTACATAACCACCGTTACACAACCACCAGCACACAACCACCAGCACACAACCACCAGTACACAACCACCAGCACACAACCACCAGCACACAACCACCAGTACACAACACCAGTACACAACCACCAGTACACAACCACCAGCACACAACCACCAGCACACAACCACCAGTACACAACCAGCACACAACCACCAGCACACAACCACCAGTACACAACCACCAGTACACAACCACCGGCACACAACCACCAGTACACAACCAGCACACAACCACAAGCACACAACCACCAGTACACAATCAGCACACAACCACCAGCACACAACCACCAGCACACAACCACCAGCACACAACCACCAGCACACAACCACCAGTATACAACCACCAGTACACAACCACCAGTACACAACCACCAGTACACAACCACCAGTACATAACCACCGTTACACAACCACCAGCACACAACCACCAGCACACAACCACCAGTACACAACCACCAGCACACAACAACCAGCACACAACCACCAGTACACAACCAGCACACAGCCACCAGCACACAACCACCAGTACACAATCAGCACACAACCACCAGCACACAACCACCAGCACACAACCACCAGCACAGAACCACCAGCACACAACCACCAGCACAGAACCACCAGCACACAACCACCAGCACACAACCACCAGTACACAACCACCAGTACAAAACCAGTACAAAACCACCAGTACACAACCAACAGCACACAACCAACAGCACACAACCACCAGCACACAACCACCAGCACACAACCACCAGCACACAACCACCAGTACACAACCACCAGCACACAACCTCCGGTACACAACCACCAGTACACAACCACCAGTACACAACCACCAGTACACAACCACCAGTACACAACCACCAGTACACAACCACCAGCACGCAACCACCAGCACACAACCACCAGCACACAACCACCGGTACACAACCACGAGTACACAACCACGAGAACACAACCACCAGCACACAACCACCAGCACACAACCACCAGTACACAACCACCAGTACACAACCACCAGTACACAACCACCAGTACACAACCACCAGTACATAACCACCGTTACACAACCACCAGCACACAACCACCAGCACACAACCACCAGTACACAACCACCAGCACACAACCACCAGCACACAACCACCAGCACACAACCACCAGTACACAACCACCAGTACACAACCACCAGTACACAACCACCAGCACACAACCACCAGCACACAACCACCAGTACACAACCAGCACACAACCACCAGCACACAACCACCAGTACACAACCACCAGTACACAACCAGAACACAACCACCAGTACACAACCACCAGCACACAACCACCGGCACACAACCACCAGTACACAACCAGCACACAACCACCAGCACACAACAACCAGCACACAACCACCAGTACACAACCAGCACACAGCCACCAGCACACAACCACCAGTACACAATCAGCACACAACCACCAGCACACAACCACCAGCACACAACCACCAGCACAGAACCACCAGCACACAACCACCAGCACACAACCACCAGTACACAACCACCAGTACAAAACCAGTACAAAACCACCAGTACACAACCAACAGCACACAACCAACAGCACACAACCACCAGCACACAACCACCAGTACACAACCAGCACACAACCACCAGCACACAACCACCAGTACACAATCAGCACACAACCACCAGCACACAACCACCAGCACACAACCACCAGCACAGAACCACCAGCACACAACGACCAGCACACAACCACCAGCACACAACCACCGGTACACAACCACCAGTACACAACCACCAGCACACAACCACCAGTACACAACCACCAGCACACAACCACCAGCACACAACCACCAGCACACAACCACCAGCACACAACCACCAGCACACAACCACCAGCACACAACCACCAGCACACAACCACCAGCACACAACCACCGGTACACAACCACCAGTACACAACCACCAGTACACAACCACCAGCACAACCACCAGCACACAACCACCAGTACACAACCACCAGTTCACAACCACCAGCACACAACCACCAGCACACAACCACCGGTACACAACCACCAGTACACAACCACCAGTACACAACCACCAGTACACAACCACCAGGACACAACCCCCAGCACACAACCACCAGCACACAACCACCGGTACACAACCACCAGTACACAACCACCAGCACATAACCACCGGTACACAACCACCAGCACACAACCATCAGTACACAACCACCAGCACACAACCACCGGTACACATCAACCAGTACACAACCACCAGCACACAACCACCAGTGCACAACCACCAGCACACAACCACCAGCACACAACCACCGGTACACCACCAGTACACAACCACCAGCACATAACCACCGGTACACAACCACCAGCACACAACCATCAGTACACAACCACCAGCACACAACCACCGGTACACAACCACCAGTACACAACCACCAGCACACAACCACCAGTGCACAACCACCAGCACACAACCACCAGTACACAACCAGCACACAACCACCGGTACACAACCAGCACACAACCACCGGTACACAACCAGCACACAACCACCAGCACACAACCACCAGTACACAACCACCAGCACACAACCACCGGTACACAACCACCAGTACACAACCACCAGTACACAACCACCAGCACACAACCACCGGCACACAACCACCGGTACACAACCACCAGTACACAACCACCGGTACACAACCACCGGTACACAACCACCAGCACACAACCACCGGTACACAACCAGCACACAACCACCGGTACACAACCAGCACACAACCACCAGCACACAACCACCAGCACACAACCACCAGTACACAACCACCAGCACACAACCACCGGTACACAACCACCAGTGCACAACCACCAGCACACAACCACCAGTGCACAACCACCAGCACACAACCACCAGTACACAACCACCAGCACACAACCACCAGCACACAACCACCAGCACACAACTACCAGCACACAACCACCAGCGCACAACCACCAGTACACAACTACCAGCACACAACCACCAGTACACAACCACCAGCACACAACCACCAGTACACAACCACCGGCACACAACCACCGGCACACAACCACCGGTACACAACCAGCACACAACCACCAGCACACAACCACCGATACACAACCAGCACACAACCACCAGCACACAACCACCAGTACACAACCACCAGTACACAACCACCAGCACACAACCACCAGCACACAACCACCAGCACACAACCACCGGTACACAACCACCGGTACACAACCACCAGTACACAACCACCAGCACATAACCACCGGTACACAACCACCAGCACACAACCATCAGTACACAACCACCAGCACACAACCACCATCACACAACCACCAGCACACAACCACCAGCACACAACTACCAGAACACAACCACCAGCGCACAACCACCAGTACACAACTACCAGCACACAACCACCAGTACACAACCACCAGCACACAACCACCAGTACACAACCACCGGCACACAACCACCGGTACACAACCAGCACAGAACCACCAGCACACAACCACCAGCACACAACCACCAGTACACAACCACCAGCACACAACCACCGGTACACAACCACCAGTACACAACCACCACCACACAACCACCAGCACACAACCACCAGCACACAACCAGCAGTACACAACCACCAGCACACAACCACCGGTACACATCCACCAGTACACAACCACCACCACACAACCACCAGTACACAACCACCAGTACACAACCACCAGCACACAACCACCAGCACACAACCACCGGTACACAACCACCAGTACACAACCACCAGCACACAACCCCCGGTACACAACCACCAGTACACAACCACCGGTACACAACCACCAGTACACAACCACCAGTACACAACCACCAGCACACAACCACCAGCACACAACCACCAGCACACAACCACCAGTACACAACCACCAGCACACAACCACCAGTACACAACCACCAGTACACAACCACCAGCACACAACCACCAGCACACAACCACCAGCACACAACCACCAGCACACAACCACCAGTACAAAGCCACCAGCACACAACCTCCAGTACAAAGCCACCAGCACACAACCACCAGTACAAAGCCACCAGCACACAACCACCAGCACACAACCACCAGCACACAACCACCAGCACACAACCACCAGCACACAACCATCAGCACACAACCACCAGCACACAACCACCAGCACACAACCACCAGCACATAACCACCAGCACATAACCACCAGCACATAACCACCACCACACAACCACGCCCAGTACACAACCACCAGTACACAACCAGTACGCAACCACCAGCACACAACCACCAGTACACAACCACCAGCACACGACCACCAGCGCACAACCGCCAATACACAACCACCAGTACACAACCACCAGCACACAACCACCAGTACAAAGCCACCAGCACACAACCACCAGTACAAAGCCACCAGCACATAACCACCAGCACATAACCACGACCACACAACCACCACCAGTACACAACCACCAGTACACAACCAATACACAACCACCAGTACACAACCAGTACACAACCACCAGCACACAACCACCAGAACACAACCACCAGTTCACAACCACCAGTACAGTGCCATGACAGTTACTCTATAACTCGACAGTGTCGTAACTCAAGACATTCTTCTTCCTCAGGCCGCCGTGCCCAAACCAAATGTTCCAGGCGTGGGAAACTCTTCTGCAGGAGGTTGAAGTTGACTCACAGATCCACTCCGACGTAGCGGGGACTCTCAATAGGCAGGTGTCTCGACCGCTAATTGAGAAGACCTTCTACCGAAAGATACAGTCGCGCAAGATCTTCACCCACCGCGAGAGTTTTGACACCATCCTAGCCAAAACTGAGGATATGCTGAGGAAGGTGAGTGGTGTGTGTGTGTGTGTGTGTGTGTGTGTGTGTGTGTGTGTGTGTGTGTGTGTGCGCTCACCTATTTGTGGTTGCAGTGGTCGAGACATAGTTCCTGACCCCGCCTCTTCACTGATCGCTACTAGGTTCTTTCTCCCTGTTCCATGAGCTTTATCATCCCTCGTCTTAAAACTATGTATGAGTCCTGCCTCCACTACGTCACTTGCCAGACTATTCCACTTCCTGAAAACTCTCACTAAAGAAATTCTTCTTAACACTGCTCCTCCCTTAAATGACGTGTCTGACCTCATCAGGTCAAGGCTTAAGCCGGTACGAGAAGTGGAGCTGCCTCGCATAGGCCAGTAGACCTGTTGCAGTGTTCCTTCTTTATGTTCTTATGTTCTTAAGTGGACGGTAGGTATTAACAAAGGGGATATAAATAAGGTCTTGAGGATATCTCTCCAAGAGATAACCCGCAATAATGGATTCAAATTAGATAAGTTTAGATTTAGGAAGGATATAGAAAAGTATTGGTTTGGAAATAGGGTAGATGATGAGTGAAACAGTCTGCCTAGCAGGGTTATTGAAGCTAGAACCTTGAGTAGTTTCAAATTTAGGTTGGATAAATACATGACTGAGAAGGGTTAGATTTGAGTGGGACTTGCACTCGAGTGAATAGAACTACCAGAGCTTATTTCTTTGGTAGCATTGGAAATTGGGTTGGGTAAATATCCTATTAGTGTGATGGATTGTGAAGGACCTGCCTTGCAGTATTTTGTATGTCGGTATCATGTCTCCCCTAACCCTCCTTTACTCCAGTGTCGTCAGGCCGATTTCCCTTAACCTTTCTTCGTAGGACATTGCCATTAGCTTTGGAACTAGTCTTGTTGCAATCCTTTGCACTTTCTCTAATTTCTTGACGTGCTTGACCAGTGTGAGTTCCAAACCTGTGCTGCATTCTCCAGTATGGGACTGATTTACACAGTGTACAGAGTCTTGAACGATTCCTTACTGAGGTATCGGAAAACACACTTCGCAGGTTTGCCAGGCGCCCATATGCTGCAGCAGTTATCTGGTTGAGGTGCGCCTCAGGAGATGTGCTCGGTATTATACTCACCCCAAGATCCTTTTCCTTGAGTGAGGTTTGCAGTCTTCGGCCACCTAGCCTATACTTTGTGTGTGTGTGTGCGTGTGTGTGTGTGTGTGTGTGTGTGTGTGTGTGTGTGTGTGTGTGTGTGTGTGCCTGTGTGTGTGTGTGCCTGTGTGTGTGTGTGTGTGTGCGCGCGTGCGTTTTGTGCGCACTTGTTTTTTATATAAACATGTTGAGATCAGCAGTATTAGACAAGAGTTGGGAAAGCCTTCAGCAAATTGTGATTTAGTGATTTTTGCCTAGTGCTTCTAGTCACCTCAGATTACAGCAGATTGCAGTGTCAGAAGGAGACATATATATAGATTAGTATTCCTTAGGCAAAAAATGTGTTTCGTTTGCATTCAGCTTCACATAGAGTTTATCAAACTTTCTTTTACATAAATGAGCCAGTCTTTGCGTGTGTTTACAACGAGGAGTTCAGGAGAGCTTCTTCCCTCTTTAAGCCTCGTCCTTCTTGCTGCTACTATGGAACACCTCTATTAGTCTGCGTCGCTCCATACAAATTATTCAGTCCTCTCTCGTCTCTCCATATGCGAATGTTCCAGGCTTAGAGTCTGCTTGTGTACAAAAGAGATTACCATGAGTCGTGGGAAAAACCATCTATCTATTCACCAGTTGAGTTTTTTGGAAGGTGTCGGGCCCTGTGGGCCCTACAGACATGAAGTAAACTTTGTAGATGAATGGTTCAGAGAACCGACATGTTGATAAATTAGACACATGTGCAACTCTTGGGTATCTTTATTGAGGAAACGTTTCGCCACACAGTGGCTTCATCAGTCCATACATAGGAGAAACTTGAAGAACAGGAGGAGAATGAGGTAATCAGTCCCTCAACCTTGAGTCGATGTGTTCAGTCCATCAATCTTGAATAGAATACGGCATATCAGCGGAGGAGCAGCTTATAAACCGTATGGCAGGAGAGGTGCAGCAGTCATAGGTCGTGTCACATTTGTTCAATGTGGAAGTAGGTTGTGCCCAAGAATTAGGCAAGCGAAGAATTCCTAAGCATTAAGATCCCAAGAAGTTGCAGTGTCAGACACTGCAACTTCTTGGGATCTCAACTTCCTCAATAAAGATACCCAAGAGTTGCACATGTGTCTAATTTATCACCATGAAGTAAACTATACCGGCTTCGGTAGGACGTACGTAGGTGTCTGGTCCTCTTCTTCCAACAGAAATCGTCACTTCGAGACGACTTCGTGGAGTGAGGATCGGGCATGTTTCACCCATGGTTACCTACATGCAGGTGCTTCCCTATGTGGAGATTGTGACAGGCAGCTGATTGTGGAACACATTTTAATTGTATTTTTTTTTCTATTTTTTTTTTTTTGCTTTCGTCATAGTTTTTGTTTTTTATAATTAGGTGCCGGTATGAACCTAGGGGCAATCTTAAAAAAATATATTTTGACATTTGTAATTTAATGGCATTTTTCATTTGTGCTAATTATTTTACCGTGGTGTGATGGCGTTGATATTTTTTTTTCATCCTAGTAGTCTTTATTGCTTAATTTTACCTACCGAAGTGTTGTATTTATCTGTCATTGACACTATACTGTATGATCAATACAGACGTTTCGGTCCAAGTTGGACCGGAACGTCGACATAAAGTTTCTTTTCTCCTCTTCTCGGGGTATTTGTGTATTGTTCCAGTCACGGTATTGTGCCTTTGTGCTCTTTATCTACCGCGTAAATAGAGTTGAATGATCCGTAAGAGTTTAGCACTTTTCCGGGAACATAATCTCGAAGTGGTGGTTGTGGCCGGTCCCACAACAAGCAGACCCGACCCTCTGCTGCTCTCTGAATAATGTCAGCTTCAGTGCGTAGTGGCAGTGTGGTCAAGAGCAAGACACTTACGTATGGCTCAGGACATTCGTTAAAGGAAACGTTTTCGCCACGAACGGCTTCTCCAGTACTTAACCTAATCATGAGGTGTATGTGTGGTTGTTAATGATTTATTCTGTGTAAGACCTGTTATTGTCTTTATCTATCTCTTGTATTGTATTGTTCTAAATAAAATATAAAAAAAAAAAATCATGAGGGCGGAAGAAACCAGCCATAGATATACGTTTATTATAAGTAAATTCCATGACTGTACACAAGTGCCTTGTACTTCGTCTGGTCAATATCACCATCCACTTAAGTGAGTTTGAAGGTCTGTTGCATTATCACAATCATTATTCCTGCCCTCCCCCTCCCCCTCCCCCTGCCCCAGTATTCTGTGGCCCAGCCGAGCAAGTCTGCAATTATCCGTATTATACGAGCTTTATGGAACTATGTCCTGCCAGAATATAATGAGAGAGCTTATGATGATGCATTAATTAGGTAGCGCCCCGGCCCTGGTTATTGCTAAGTTGATTCCACTTCAGAACCTAACTGTTAGTGTCTCACGCCATTTTAAAGATCAGATATTTTTAATATTCATTGTTTGGAAATACCGTGTTATTTTTCTTTTTCGGATTATGTATTTCGGCTGTTCTACCTTATAATTGTAGATACTAAATTATTTTTCGTATTTTTTTCTGCTTTTCTTGTCCTCCTCTGCCTTTTTTTTTCCTCTATTTTGCCATCAAATCTTTTTTTCTTCCTTCATTTCCATTGTTTTTTTTTTCGCTATATTTTTACTATACTCCTTTTTCTCCCCGATTTTCTAGTGTCGTCTTTTTCAAGGGATTTTAAAGGAGAACACTTTTATAGGTCGTCACAGTGATAAGAGGTTTATTGTTGGTTAAATATTAGTTGGAACTCGCTAGGCTTTATTTTAATTTGATAAATTTAAGCGTCTTTGCTATTGTAATTCTTTTTGGTACAAAAAGAAGTAGAAGTCTATAATTTATTCCTTCTTTCATGTTCTCCTTTGAATATTTTTTTTTCATTTTCTCCTTTTTTCATCTTTCTACTTTTGCTTTTGTCCTCGTTCCTCATTTTTCTCCTTATCCTCATTTTTTTTTTCGCCTTCACGCTCTACTCGTAATTGCACAGAATATTAAACTGCCCTCAGGAATGCTCTGATTCTTTCCTCTTAAGAATTTGTCTAATATTTTCTTCTGCCTCTCCAACCCGCCATTACTTTCCCTGATCATCTTTAACATTTTTTACCTTATCTTCATTAGCGTATACTTTCTACCTTTTCCTGTTTTCGGATTCCTTTTCTTTCATCTACTTCCATTGCCCTCTTTTTTTTATAGTTCAAATGATCCATGGTAACTTGTATCCGTGTTCGGGCCAAGGATGGGTAGTCTTGTTGGTGCCTGGAACAGAGGCTACGGAGAAGGCTACTGTTTCCAGCTCGCTTCATAGCAGACTGTCTCCCAGCGGCTCCATGGGCTACGTACTTTGCTATGACTGGGTCCACCACGTCGCACACACCAGTGTGTGCTGACCGTATATTCCCACCTGTTTAGGATTCAATACCCCCTGCCCCACCTGTTGCTTATCCAATTTCCACCATCCTCTCCTCCTGTCGATCCCAGAGCTCTTCCCCACCTGTTTTGGATCTGACCCATGCACCTATCTCCTGTTGCTAATCCTGTACCTCTCTTTCCCCGCATGTTGTTGATCTTGTACCCCATTTCTCCCCATCTGTTGTTTCTGATGCTGTACTCCTCTCCGACCCCTGTTGCTGATCCTGTACTCTTCTTCCCCAACTGTTTTATGTATTCGTTCTCCCTCCCAACCAGTTGCTGATCCTGTAATCTTCCTTTGTCCCCCCCTCTTGCATGGCTCTGTTTCTCTCCCACCTGTTGCTGATCGTATAATCCTTCTCCCCCTCCCTCTTGCATGGCTCTGTTCCTCTCCCACCTGTTGCTGATCCTGTAATCCTACTACCCTCCCCCCCTTGCGTGGCTCTGTCCCTTTCTCACCTGTTGATGATCCTGTAACCAGTCTCTCACCTGTTGCTGGCTCTGTACCCCTTCTCCACTTGTTGCTGTTCCTGCACTTCCTCCCCACCTGTTGCTGATTTCCTCACGTACTGCTATATATCCTTTCCACCTCTATAGATTTGTACCTCCTTTCCTCTCTATTTTGCACGCGGCCATAACCCACGTTGTTAGCAACCTTGACCTATGCTACATAGCGACATACGTCACTCGTGCATGTGTGATGCATGCTGCAGAACACGTGGCTACCTTTCCTTGCAACCTCCATCCCACCACGTCTCAGTCTGTGCAATGTAAACACCAGTTCAAGGCACTCGTGCTGTGCATGCTAACTCCTGATCACCGTCAGACTCGGTATCTTTTCTACTAAATGTTTTTATAACTGAAAATAAAGGATTTCTGTTTGAGTCTCTCTCTCTCTCTCTCTCTCTCTCTCTCTCTCTCTCTCTCTCTCTCTCTCTCTCTCTCTCTCTCTCTCTCTCTCTCTCTCTCTCTCTCTTTCTTAGATAAAATAATCCTTCCCCGTGGCGTCGTTTTCGATTTTACTCAAAACTTGATAACTTGTCGTTCTTCCCTATGATGTCGTTTTTAACGACTCGAGACGCGTTAGGTAGTCGTCCTTGAGCCGACACTACACAGTTGTCTTTACTGGCAAAGGCTCATATATATGCCTGTATTAAACCAGTTCGAAAGAGTTACTCGTTATTGATATACAAGTTTCTTCATCCCGGCTGTTAAAGCCTGATGCGAACACGCAAGCATTGTCTAGCGCTTGCTAAATTATTTATGAACTTGGGTTAGTTTTATGCATTAAGAGGATTGTTGCTAAGATCAGTTTTGTTTACCTTCCCCTGGTTTGTTTACCTTCCCCTGGTTTGTTTACCTCCCCCTGGTTTGTTTACCCTCCCCTGGTATTGCTGCAACACTGAACTGTTGCCCTATAATGTAGCGTTACCTCAGTTTATAGAGTCGTGTGTGTGTGTGTGTGTGTGTGTGTGTGTGTGTGTGTGTGTGTGTGTGTTAGTTATGTGTGTGTGTGTGTGTGTGTGTGTGTGTGTGTGTGTGTGTGTGTGTGTGTGTGTGTGTTTGTTAGGTGTGTGTGTGTGTGTGTGTGTGTGTGTGTGTGTGTGTGTGTGTACTCGACTAATTGTACTCACCTAATTGTGGTTGCAGGGGTCGAGACTCAGCTCCTGGCCCCGCCTTTTCACTGATAGCTTCTAGGTCCTCTCCCTCTCTGCTTCCTGAGCTTTGTCATACCTCGTCTTAAAGCTAGGCATGGTTCCTGCCTCCACTACATCACTTCCTGACGACTTTATGACTGAAGAAATACTTCCTAACATCCCTCTGACTCGTCTGAATCTTCAGCTTCCAATTGTGACCCCTTGTTTCTGTGTCCCCTGCCTGGAACAACGTATCTCTGTCCACCTTATCTATTCCACGAAGTATTTTGTAGGTCGTTATCATGTCTCCCCTGACCCTCCAGTCCGGGGAGACATAACGACATACAAAATACTGCGTGGTATAGATAAGGTGGACAGGTTGTGTGTGTGTGTGTGTGTGTGTGTGTGTGTGTGTGTGTGTGTGTGTGTGGTATTTTTGTTTATATAGTTTTAAACAATTTTCTGTCGTGCTTCAGGTTTTCATTTCTGAAAATTATAGTCTACCAATATATGAACTTGTACAATATACATATATTTATTATATAATTCTTTGCCATAAGCCTTTCATTAACTATTTAAGAACCTGTAATTAGCTGCACTTGCTGTTCTATTTCTGTCTTTTGATTAGTTACTTTGGTAAACTTTTTTTTTTATTTTTTATGTACTATTTATTTTTATCTACATATGTTCTTGGCAAATCTCTGTTTTGTTTTTACATTTTTCTATCTTTTTTATTCCTTTACATCCTGTTTCTTAACTCCCGATCTTTCATCTCCTTTATTTTTGTTGTTGTTGTTGTTATTATTATTATTATTATTATTATTATTATTATTATTATTATTATTATCTCAGCTTTCACGTATCGCATTTTCATTAATTTTATTTATAAAAATAATTATAATCCATTTTTTTTACTTATCACTTTCCCCCTCTGTAATTATTTTATTCCTCCCTGTTCTGTTATTTCCACCCACTCGCTTTAATGTCACCTGTTGTAATGGAATTACAGTTGTTAGAGATTGCTCTTTTTACCAGTTAGTAGATATAAAGTTATATTCCACTTCTACTACGTCTACCACTATTGCTACTACCATTGCCACTACCATTACTATTGCTACTACCATTGCTACTACCACTCTTCACTCCCCTTCCTCTTTTGTGCCACTAAACTACTCGCCTTTCTTCTACCACAACTACTTCCACTACCAGCCTTGCTACTACTACAACTACTTTTTCTTCCTCTCTTGGTCCCGTCCTTTTCCCCCTCGCCTATAAATGGTCCAAGTCGGACCGAAGCGTCGTCGTAAGCTTTTCTCGGTCTTGTGTGCAGGTTATTTGTATAGTGTGTTTTGTTAATGTATAAATAACTTTCTCTTACCCCAGTACTCTTGCGTATTTTTTGTTTTCTGGGACACCAGTGTCATATATAACCATTTCTATTAATTATAGCATTCTAAAAAGAATATTTTATCACCTTAATGTTACGTGTTGGCAGCTTTCACTAAGTCAAATTTCGTGCACAGTGTCGGCGGGAGTACAGTGAGGCGTACCAGAGTCACTGTCGCTCGCAGAACAATGCTTCCCTGGCTGCCTACTTCGACGCTCACAACGCTTACGTCCAGCAGCTGCACGCTACCAACGGCATGCTGCAGGAGTATCACAACACCACGCTCCCCACACTCCTAGAGGTCAGTGTTTAGTGCAATGTTTTTTTTTTCTTATACTCATATTGCTTGAGGTTAGTGTCAGGCTACTTGAGTTCAATGTTCCTGTCATGCATTCATATTTGAAGTCAGTATCAGGCTACTTTAGTGCAGTGTTCCTGTCATATACCCATACTCCTTGAGGTCAATGTCAGGCTACATAATGCTTGAATAAATTTACGAAGTAGACAAACGTCTTTGTGGACTCGTTGTACTATAATTTCATAAAGTTATTTAGTGGAACTCTTTAAGAGTACTTCCTCTACCTTCAAGTCATTCATGTAAAAGTTTTTTTTTTCTTTTAAATGTATAAAGTTGTATTAGAATTAACGCTGTTCTGTGTATCACAACGAGATGTTAATTATGCAAAGTATATGAAGTGCTTGTTGAGGGGATGTTTCCTGAGGCCTGTGTGCCCCTTTTGCTTGTACATCCCTCTTCCCTGCTGGTTCCTCTGTCCTTCATATCTCTATTGTATGCCCTTCCCTATGGCCTTCCCATCTTTCTGGCCTACACGTCTCCATAGCCTGTACAACCCTTTGATCTGCACTTCTCTCTGGCCTGCACTTCTCTTTGGGCTATACATACCTCTGGTCTTCCTGTCCCCCTCTCTTGCAGTCTCCACCAATACTGGATTCGACAATATTCAGTGTGGAGGTGACTGTGCGTGTGGAGTTCGCTATTCCATATTTCACCCATGACGGCTGGTGACACTGGGTGTGTTACCGCCAACTGTACCGACGGTAATGGTAGGAAGTCCTGGGTAGGTCGTCTTCTGGTGATTTGCAGTTTTCAAAACTCAGCGATAAATAAAAGCGTATTTTGGTTACGGGGATGGCACCAGACACTTCATGGATGTGCCCCCGGATACATCAACAACATAATGCGTACTGCATTAAGATGTTAAACTCTGAATACGAATAATTTTGAAACGTAAGGATAGCATGTGGGAGGCTGGCGATTAATCACAGCCAACTTGAGCGCTTACAAAGGACACGTCGTGACCAATGATGAATAGCGCCAGAGTGACTTACTGCACCGGCGCCCAATCATTGCCTCTAAATACTGATGCTCTTCCTCTCCAGAAATAATCGTTTCTTCGTAAGCTGTTACGCACCTGGAATATTTGTGCTAATATAACACAAATATGAGGTCCTTTCTATGGAGATGATTATTGCATTATCATTCGTGTTGAGCGCTAAACTCATGTGGGGTCATTCAGCGCAAGACGTAGTGGAGGCTCGATCTTCCGTCTGTTCTATCGATGTTATTGGGTCCTTGCAGGTTGACAATGCTCGCCAAAGCCCCAGATATTTAAACATTAATACGTTAGACTCTTGGACTTTCCTCTTTGGACAATTTTAATTGATCAAATTGAACCGAAGTAACGTTTAAACTCTTGCAATGTTGTCTTTAATTAATTACATCCAGGTCTCAGCCTCGTCGCAAGTCATAACCTAAAAAATAGAATGTGCCAGAGTGAAAAATAAATCCAGTCCTGTTAGAAGTATTGAAGTGTTAGGAAGAAACAATCCGTGAAGGGCCAGATGTAAGAACATGAGAATGGAGGAACACTGCAGAAGGCCTACTGGCCCATACAAGGCAGGTTATATATATAATGATATTAAACTGGTAATAGTATGGTGACGCAGATCATAAGATTTGCACCACTGGACTCGACTTTGTCACCTTCAGAATGTTGCCTGATTTTTTTTCCTTTCAAGGGTTCTCGTTTATAACTGGAGAATGCCTCATGCGATCGATTTCAAATTTTCTAGGCTGGTGAACTAAAACTATGAAAGGTTCATGGTACTTGTAAAGTGTGAAAGTGGCCTCCAGGAGACAGCTTTAGAAAGTTTTTTCAAAGCAGCTTTAAGCTTGAAAGGAAAGTTGTAATTGTTATTAATATTGCTGATTTTCATGCGGTAATTTGTGAATGTCTGATCCTGTC
The DNA here is from genome assembly GCF_038502225.1 of Cherax quadricarinatus. Taxonomy (NCBI): domain Eukaryota; kingdom Metazoa; phylum Arthropoda; class Malacostraca; order Decapoda; family Parastacidae; genus Cherax; species Cherax quadricarinatus. The sequence goes on along the minus strand of NC_091324.1, from coordinate 19,786,205 downwards.
AGCTTAAAACCTTCATTGCTGCTAAATTAAGCAGTCAACGTAAAGGGCTGGTGTTATTGGTCTATATGCGATAACTAGAGAATGCCTCTTCCGATTGACTTAAAACTCTTCAAGCCGGCGTATCTTAGCAAAAGGTTCGAATTAGCTTTGGGTAGAGTAGATGAC
>NC_091324.1:19748540-19778540 GCF_038502225.1 Cherax quadricarinatus | reverse complement strand
ATAAATGCATAGAGGCCTCATGGCTGTGTTTACGGAAAGAATGCTATTTGGTTTGACTAAATTAACCTGCGTTATTTCTGTCGTGGTAAGAGAGAAATCTGTTATGGGCGCTTAATACAGATTACCTAAATATAGCAGACCTACCTGTACCGTGGTACTGAGAGCTGCAATACTCTAAAATTCCTTTTACAGAAAACGTTATTTGATTTGTAGCGGGGTAGACTGCTGCCTACCTACAGACGTACCTACCTATCTACAGTAAATAAGTAAGAAAGTTTATTTAGGTATACACAGATACAGTTACATAAATTAACGTACATAGCATATGTGTAGAGAACCTAGGATAACTTTTACCTACCTACTTACATATTTATCTCTCTACCTGCTTACATGCCTACCTACGTACGTACCTACCTACTTGTCTACCTACCTGGCTACTTACCCACCTACTTACCTACCTACCTACCTTCGTAATTAATTTTTAACTTTCATTAGTTTTATATAGTGAATTATGTAAATTTATCATAGGATAACCTAGTATAGACAGTGTAACTTATTGCCACAAGGGTCCTAATATCGTATGTTTAATTTATCTGATATTTTATATAGTTATAAATAGATCCCTTCTTATTATTTAACCTTAGTGATAGCAATAAAAATCAATCTAAAAAAGTGAATAGACTGAGTCAAAAAAATATGACTCTTTTGCCAATATAAGAAATCACTCTCGTTCCTCTCTCTGATTTCTTGTACTAGATATTCTTGGCCCTCATCTTCAGCTGTATTATACCAAGACTTGACCATTATGTTATTGGTATTCACTACCAGCATGTATAGGTATTTAATGCGAGATATTTTACTTGTGCTACAGGTTTCTTCAGGCAAATACTTTGGTAACTTAGGTAACTGGAGAGAGTTACCACTGCATTTGGTTGATATTATGTAACCCATTTTCAACTGCCTACTTCGTAACTACCTACCTTCCTAATTACGTACTTTATTTTTCCCTTCCTAACTACCTACCTTCCTAGCTACCTACTTTTCTAACTACGTACCTATATTTCTCCCTGCCTTTTTAACTACGTGCTTATATTTCTCCCTGGCTTTCTAACTACGTACCTATATTTCTCCCTGCCTCCCTAGCTACATACTTTTTAACAACCTACTCCTCCCTATACACGCAGACACGTACATACAGTCTCCTGCATCACAATGGAAACAAATCTCGATGTATTAGGTTATCCTAGGCACAATCTACATAATGTACTCTTTATGGTACCTACAACATCCATATGCCCCCGGAACCACTGTACAAATTTACTGTGTATAAAATCCTTTGTAGATTTCCTAAATAAAGATTATCACTCTTACTCTTTCTTACACTTTCAAAACTCGCCGGTTCCCCACACTAGAAATATAAAGTTCATATTAGTTGACACATTAGCGATTAAAGAAACTTGGTTTCATTTCTGAGATCAAAGACACGGTACACAAGCTACCTTTTCCTCATCTAATATCCAAAAGTTGCAGTTTTAACCCTTGTCAACACAACGAGGAAACAACAGCCACTTGACCTTTTCCTGGAGAGGAATTCAGAGAGCTGTATATTAACGGATGACTTTGAGAGCCTGCCATTATGACAGCTAAAGCAGAGATGAAAGGAAGAGGGTCAGACATGAGTACTCTCAGAGAAAAAAATCTAAACAGTAAGGGTCCGTGGGAGGGAAGAGAATGGAGAGAGGGAGGGAGGAGGGACTGAGAGGACAGATAAACAGATCATAGGAGGGAGGGAGGGAGAGATGCCGGGGAGGTTAGGCAAGCAGGTGGAAAGGAAATTGAGAAAGCAATTCGAGTAGTGGTAGAAAATGTGAGGGTGCTGCATTAAATTCAAGTGAAGTGTGTTGGACAAAATGAGGTGCGAGTCGAAGGAATAAGCCAGCAAATGGACAAGTAATAAAATGAAGGCTTTGACGAAACATTAAATGAAAGGGTTAGATTCAAATTGGATAAACAAAAGGCCTAGGAATTAGGCCCAAAATGGTTTAACGGGAGAACATCTTGTTATTAATTCATTATTTATATTTCATGTTGCAAGTAAGTTTAAAGCCTTAGCTTTAAATGTCTGGTATCATAATCATATTAATAAGATACTTCGACATTCCACTTATATTCCTCAATAAGTGGATACTCATACACTTAGTCTTCAAGAAAGTGATCACAAGACTGATCACATTACATTTAGTATGGTCATCGTACGGCCAAACGGCCAGAAGTACGTGCAACTAAGACTAATCTTGGCTACTACAACACCAACATTCCGTTTATATTCAGGCTGTTCCGTAAATGTAATTTCAAAGTAGTAAAGTAACCACGGGAAATGAAAACAGCAGAAACTCCCTTTTTGTAACAAAATTCCAAAAGTTTTAATATTTTCTTTGATTAGAAAAGGCAGCAGAAACTAGAAAGGAGATAACACACGCGACACGGAGGGAGACCCACCTGCTGGGAATATTGCACACGTTCTTAATTAGGAAATAGAGCAAGAAAGAAGATATGAACAAAGAACTTAGAGTATCAATAGAACAGTGCAGTTCCCCGACGGCCTTGAGGGACAGGAAATGAAGAGGAAATGTGCGAGTGAGAGAAACGAATTGAATGGTGAGGTAAAAGACTGACTGAAGTAGGGGATACAAGGACCTCCTCTGCGTGGTGAATGACTGGAGTAAGGGATACAGGGATCTCTGCGTGATGAATGACTGGAGTAAAGGATACAGGGATCTCTGCGTGATGAATGACTGGAGTAAAGGATACAGGGATCTCTGCGTGATGAATGACTGGAGTAAAGGATACAGGGATCTCTGCGTGATGAATGACTGGAGTAAGGGATACAGGGACTTCTGTATAATGAAGAGCTGACTGAAGTAAAGAATAAAGGAACTGCTTTACTATCAGGAAGGGCTAGAATAAAGAAGAAAGTGGCTTCTGTGTAACCTGTGCAATTCCCTTACAAAAACTGAAAAAAAAATAATAGAAAATATCAAATTATACACTTAAAATAATCAAAAATAATCTAGCGTATGTGGAATTCCTGCCAACTATTTGCCTTAACTATTTCCTTTCACTTACATTTTATTTGTAAAGTTCTGATTAAACTTATAAAACAAAATTCTTCTGAATCCAGCAGTTTCACAACTATTTTCTTGTATTTACATTTTATTGTTAAAGTACCGAATAAACTCATAAAAAAATTAGTTACTCTCACAGTTTTCTTCCCGCCATCCTATCTGATGCGAGACACTGGTCGTTGTTTTGTAGGAGCTGGAGAGTGTGTACCTGGACGTGAGTGGCATCGTGGGTGACTGTATCCTCAAGGGCGCCGACATCGTCGCTGCTAAGGTCAGTCTCATATCCTGTCATTTACTGGGGGTTTTAATTAAAGAAATGTTATCTCTCTTGGTACGGAAGATTTAACATCAATCAGACTTTGGAAAATTGATGTAATGGCTTCATTAATAAAATAATTAGAGGAAAATATATCTAAGCAAGTATTTTTTTCCAGAGAATATCTTAGTGTGGAGAAAGTGATAGAAGGGATATAAAAAGGAGGAGCAATAGATGAAAGATCAATATTTCGAAGATAACTAAATTTAGAAAATGTGATTTAGAAATGGTTGTAATATAAGTTAAAAATCGTGTGTACTTCATTCTTTCATTGATGAATAGTATAAATAATGATTTACGTAGTATTTATGTAGTTAAAAACTGAAGAGCTTATTAAAGCACGCACACACACACTCACATAGTGAAGAGGCGGGGCCAGGAGCTGAGTCTCGACCCCTGCAACCACAAATAGGTGAGTACACACACACACACACACACACACACACACACGATGTAGTTGAGGCAGGATCCATACATAGCTTTAAGCAGAGGTATGATAAAGCTCACGGCTCAGGGAGAGCGACCTAGTAGCGATCAGTGAAGAGGCGGGGCCAGGAGCTCGGACTCGACCCCCGCAACCTCAACTAGGTGAGTACACACACACACACACACACACACACACACACACAAACTAAGACTGCACATCCATTGAAACAGAAACGAGAAAAAACAGAAACATACCACATAAATATAGTTTGATACAAAATATTAAATGTCAGACATTGAAAAGGATTGAGATCCTATGACAAACTGTCAAATCATATAAATGAAGCTTAGAGAAGAGTCTCTTGTGTTACTCTGGTGGTGACAAGGGTCGGGCAGCCTTAATGACCCTTGATGAGACATGTGCGACATCTTCATTCCGAAACGTTTCGCCTACACAGTAGGCTTCTTCAGTCGAGTACAGACAAGTTGGCAGAAACAGTAGAGATGTGAAGACGATGTAATCAGTCCGTTACCCTTGAAGACGTAGGTTTGAGGTGGTCAGTCCCTTAGCCTGGAGAAAAGTTTTGTACCCTAGCCTGAAACAATGTGAAGGAGAGGTATAGAAGAATGTATTCTTCTCGAATAAAAAGGTCTACTGTTTAAGAGAAACGTTTCGGAATAAAGATGTTTAACTGTAGCACGTGTCTGACCAACCTGTCGGTGTTATGCACCATTTTATGAATGGCCCTTGTGTAGTCGATAGGTTTTAAACCTCTATAATCAACTATAAGCGTCCTTTAAATATATAGATAAAGTTCTGAACAACAAAGAAAGTTTTGAACAACAAAGAAAGTTTTGAACAACAAAGAAAGTTTTGAACAACAAAGAAAGTTTTGAACAACAAAGAAAGTTTTGAACAACAAAGAAAGTTTTGAACAACAAAGAAAGTTTTGAACAACAAAGAAAGTTTTGAACAACAAAGAAAGTTTTGAACAACAAAGAAAGTTTTGAACAACAAAGAAAGTTTTGAACAACAAAGAAAGTGTAGCAGTACCCAGGGTGTGGCTGATGAGGTTTTGTCCGTCAGGAAACTGACGCTCGATGATGGAGTTACCGTCGTACCTGTCCAGAGTGTCTGTGATTAAAATACAGCAGAGAGAAACCTTTATTAGTGCGACTTTTCACCCGCTTCAGGCTTTTCCGTGTAGGTGAAACGTCGTAAGAAGAAACGTTTGGTTTTTGTTCCTTTTGTTGCTTTTGTTGTCCACTAAGCCAAACTTCAACTTTCAACAATTAAGCGACCGCTGGTTTACCCATGCCTGCTGTATGCCTGTGGCTAAGCATTCGCTGTGTGTTGTATGACCCATACAGGTTTGCCACTTGCCTGCTTCCATAATAATAGCAGGTATCCGCTAGCGCAACAATATTACAAAGATTGCTGCCCCAGTTAGAAAACAGAGAGGCACATCATTTGTCCAGTACGATAAGGACATATACACTAGATAAAGAAAAGCGTTGAAACTAAGCCCAATTACTTTTACCAAGAGCAAACTAGTGTATTCAGTTTTTTATACGTTATTACAGCTAAAGTGCATTTATTCATTATTTGCTCCATTAGCAAAAACGTTTCTGTATATATAGATTTATATATATACTCTATATATGAGTAAATAGATGGTTAGGCACCTGTGCTTAAGAGATTGTACTTTCCTAATTGTTAACGTTAGCCAGAAGCCAAATGCACTTTTAGCTAAGCCTAAGAAAGGCTAGCACAACTGTTAAATCTCTTACCATGACAAGCTAGTCTCTAAGTATAATTTTTAAGCTCGTGTATTAGTGATTTATTGAGCCCCTTATACTCTTAATTCATTATTTTACTTGACCCACAGACCAGGGTTATATTAGACTGCTTCCTTCAAAGCAATTTTTTTTTGGGGGGGGGGAGGGGGGATTAATTTATTAACCTTATGCAGATAATGGGTTAGTGCGAGAAGAGATCTGTAGGAAGTGTAAATTAATTCCGTTTTCTATTAATATTTACAAAGCTATACCTGGTTTATATAGTCATTCCTGGTATACATGGCTTGGTCTTTTTTTCCAGCAATGTTAGTCATTATGAGAGTCGAGTGAATGGACACTGACGGCAGTAATTAAAAGAAAGTCAAGCTAATTGCTATAAATTAACTTGTGTAACATTAGGATGATCTAGAGGGGTTTTTTCAGCTCTATCGGAGAAAGTGGCAGCAGGAGCAGGTTCAGCCCAACCAGGTGGCAAGTGTAATAATACATACAGTAATAATTTTTATTTCTAGCTGACATCAGTGACATACTACTGTATAGAAAGCCGCTTGTTATGTAGAGCATTTCGGGTAAATTAGGTCACTTTTGTCCCCAGGATACGATCCACACCGGTCGACTAACACCCAGGCACCTATTTTACTGATAGGTGAACGTGGGCAGTAGGTGCCTTAAGGAAACACATCCTAATGTTTTCACCCGTGACGAGGATCGACCCCCGGGCCTCAGTGTGAGATCTGAGTGCGCTAGCAGTCAAGCTACGGGACACCCAAATGTGTGTACGTGTGTATAATTTAATATACGCTGACTGACAGACTAGAGATATCGTCTTGACTTTGTTTTGGTGGTCAATTTTATCAATGAATTATTTTGCTTTTTTGTGTGGGTATTTCAGGTGAAAAATGATCTGAATTATTATTTTAATGGGAAGATGAATAACCGGAAGAGTCATACAGCTCTTCAAGAACGAGAGATAATCAGGTTTTGTCTGGGGAAAGGGAGAGTAGCCTCCCCTTGAAGGTACTGACAGAAAGAAGTTACTGATAGAGATATTTATTGTGTTGTGCCTGCTGTTGGAATAGGACCAGTTTGGCCCGACCATGTGATTTGTTCCTAGCCCACACGGCGTTATTTCTTAACCTTTTTTCTTTTTCTTTTTTTTGGGTCATGTCGGCTTTTAGATACGCATTAGCTAACACTGATAGTAAGCTAGTGTATTGAGTACTTGTTGACGTGCTGCCTCATACCTTCCTTCATAAAATTATTAACGCAGCTTACAAGGTCCCTGAAGTCGTGACTAAAGAATCTTTCTTATCAATCTGAGCATCGGCGGGTGACTACAATACTTCGATACTACACCTGCCTACCTGTAAGAGACCCCCTCTAAGCTGGACAGAATATGACTGTTGGGAATGCGCTCCGGGTGCACCAGGTTCAGACCAACACCTGGAAGACTGGCTGCTATGCGTCAATAAAGAGGAGTACATTTGGCCTGGCTGCAGGACTTGTTTACCCCATACCTTGATTTTTGTTGTTGTCTAATAATCGGTCACAGATTTTTTCATTTGTGCTGGCCAGGTACATATGTGTCGACTTTCTGAATGTGCTGGTAAATTTGCTTCAGATTGCCCAACCCGTCTGGAGATGCTTTGAACTGTTGCCGGAGAGTTCATACGCTTCAGCTTTGTCTTCTTCTCCCCCCCCCCTCCCTCCCCTCTTCAATTCCCTTTTCCCTTTTCTTGAGCCGCGGCCGCAAAGGACCCCGGTTTTCCCCCGTCTGGTGACCCTGTGCCTTCTCTACAGGTATGCGAGTGTCCGAGCCCTGACCCCACTACTGAGTTGCTAACGGACGGAGAGGTGACACCTGTGATGGAGGCCGACTTGGGTGAGTGTGCGCGGGCTGCTGAATCTTTATTCTTGAGTGCTGTGCCAGTGTTGGAACTGCTGTTTCCCCCTGAGGGCAGCAGGCAGACTCCTTAACATGACTGCAAGTTGCATAGTCTATCCAAACGCTGCCCCTGTGCATTTGACATGCATGGACTCCTGTACATCGCTCGTTTCCGCTCGCCTCGGTGAGCCCGTCCTCAGTGCTGCACCTCTTCGTTGGGCAACACGTTTCTATGATAAACGGAAATGGGGTAATATGCTGAGTTTATATCACTTCCTCGCTAAGTGTTGGTGGGTTTTATGCCGGTACACTCATGTATTTGCTACTCGATGCCATGTATTGCTTAGTCCTCTTGATAGATCACAGGCTCCCATGAATAACGAGTTTTGGTGGTGTCGGGAGAGTAAGGTGGTTCTTGGGCTGTTGGTAGTCTGTGGGGAGAGGTATGTTTGCATGGGGTAAAGAAAGTATCCAATGGCATTTCCCGGCTCTGATGTTTCTTACGTATCAGCTCGCCATTAATCCTGGGGCTGTTCGTGTGTTTAGTGGCTCGGTGGTGGGGGGAGAAAATTGTTGATACTCCGCTATTGATGAATCCATGTATCTCTCTCTGGGCTCATCAGGAGGCTGACGAATCCATGCTTTTGAGATGAATCCATTTTCCGTCCTGAGAGATGGACGAAAGCTTTTGTGGTTCAGCCAAGAGATGCAAAAGTTGCATTATGCATCAGTAATCTCTCCTTGATGCTCTTGCACTCCATCAAATTTTACGAGACAATTATTGTACACTTTAAATTAGATTGATACACTAATAGCTTCAAGATTTTAGAGTAGATAATGTCCCTTTTAAGTTCTGCTGATATGTACAGTTTAATTTGCGATGCGGTATTGTCGCCCTCTTGCAAGTGGTATGTTTGGTACAGCTCTCGAATTATTGTATCGAGAATCTTCGTAGTCAGCTTCTAGTCACGAGGCTCACCCAGTGTGACAGTAAAGACGTTCGTCAGTCCTCCCCGGGATCACCAAAGTTATTCTAGTAGAGATGACAAACTTGCCTTCAGCCTACTTTGAGGTTCCTTACTTTGTGTGCCTAGCAGATCACCAATTATCAGCAGCAAGATTCCATTAAACTCTCCGTCAATATCATAATTGTTGGTCCTTTCCAAACACTTTTGATGTCTTGTACGTCCTCCGCTGAGAGATCTTTCTGCAACGCTCCTGCTCAGAAAGTTCTCTCCTTCACACTGTGCACACTTTATTGCCTTAGATGGTATGGAAGCTTACACCGGGAATTATTATTTTTATTATAATCAAAAAGAAGCGCTAAGCCACAAGGGTTATACAGCTTACACCGGGAAGCAGGTTCGATACTACATAAGTTGTTAGTCGCCCTTACAAACCCAACAAGAAGTTTGTGCTCCTACATCTCTCATCAGACAACATTATGGGAAACACTGTTTGTTAGTGCCTCAAATTTGCTAGAAATAGGATTAATCTTGGTCTCACTGCAGCAAACCTCCCTATTTATTTTTTCCTTATCTGCAGAATTCTGTGTTTAAATATTTAACTGGGGAATATCCAACTAATATTATTTCGACCTCTGCCAAATCTGATTCTAAGAGGATTTCATATTTGTTATTTGTCTCTGTTTTGCAACCCCACTCGCTGGGCCAGCCTATGTATGTAAATAAGGTATGTACTCACCTATTTATTGTTGCAGCGGTCGAGACATAGCTCCTAGCCGCGCCTCTTCACTGGTCACTACTAGGGCCTCTCTCTCCCTGCTCCATGAGCTTGATCATACCTCGTCTTAAAGCTGTGTATGGTTTCTGCCTCCACTACATCACTTGTCATCACTTGAGTAGTGTGTGCTTACCTAGCTGTGGCTACAGGTGCAGAGCTGTGCTTGTTGAGTCGAGTCTTACCTTTATCTTTAATATACCTTTAACGAGTTTCGAGAATCTACTCCCAGAGCCCGGTCACGGGCCAGGCTCATCTTCAACAAAAATTTCGTATATACTTTAATTTCCGTTGGTTGTAGCTGATACTACCAACTCTTTTAATTCGTTTAATTCTCTACTACTTGGCGAAAAAAATCTAATATTAAATCTGATCTTAGTGTTTATGTAATTTATAAATGGTTTATTTTTATTTGAGTTGAAAATACTGAACTATCTTTACCTATTCTTTCATGTATGTGAATGTGCCTTCACTTGTTTTGGTATTAGTCATTGTAGCCGTCTTCATGATTCAGTTTGTCATCATTTCTCATAATTTTTTTTACCTCGGAATAAATTTGTAGCTCCTCTGGTCCTTTTTTAACGTAGCATTTTTTGCCCGATAGTTATTATTTGCAGGGACTCACCAGCAAACAGAAATTAGTGTTTAACTTCACTGGAGCTCCCGCTTCACACACGGAGGGCCCGGGTTCGATTCCCGGCGGGTGGAAACATTTCGACACGTTTCCTTACACCTGTTGTCCTGTTCACCTAGCAGCAAATAGGTACCTGGGTGTTAGTCGACTGGTGTGGGTCGCATCCTGGGGGACAAGATTAAGGACCCCAATGGAAATAAGTTAGACAGTCCTCGATGACGCACTGACTTTCTTGGGTTATCCTGGGTGGCTAACCCTCCGGGGTTAAAAATCCGAACGAAATCTTATCTTATCTAACACGAATGAAACCTGACTTTCTTGGGTTATCCTGGGTGGCTAACCCTCCGGGGTTAAAAATCCGAACGAAATCTTATCTTATCTTATCTAACACGAATGAAACCTTTCTTGTTTCTCGAAGTTGATCATCAAGTATATAACGTTTTCTCTGGTTGTATCGGTTTTCTATGAGCGAGAAAACTGGGGGAAATGGTGTTGCATATTATGTTGACTCCGTCGCAACACATCAAAAACAGTATGCCACCTTTTCGTTCGTTGTTATTCGGATACATCTTTCACTCATCCTATACCATGCCTTATATAATAATACTGTTACGTAATAACCGCATTTACCGGCGTAAAATATTCAGAGGGTATTTATTCCCTCCCATATATGTTGCGTATCGGACACAATAATTTGTCAACAATGCTCCTCAATCAAAAGGGTATTGTGTTTTTTTTTCATCACAACGTTAATAGAAGGTATGAGTGGCACACAGGCGCAGGGCGGTGTTCCCCGGGCTCGTAGCGCAGATATAAAGGCGATGTACCCAAGAGAAGAGCGATGCTCCCTCCTGCCTCTACTGTAGCCACAATTGCTACCCATCCCCGCTGAGTGTTTTATACACGCAGAGGTGTATGTCTTTGTGTGTATATACACCTGAGAGTTGGCTTTAATCTGTATTTTAGGGATTAGTGCGTCCCTGATCGGTGGTGTACAGTTATATAACGTTTCAATTATTCTCGTGTAGTCGATAGGGTTTCAACTTAATCAGCCAGTTAACAACCATGATAGTTTTTCTGGTAATAATCAAATTTATACGATAAGTGAAATTCTTTAATCACTGTTTTGATATTAGCTTTTTTTTTTACCATTCTTTGGGCTTTTGAATTGTTAAAAGTAAGTTTGGTTTTGTGATAATGGCAGTCTTCACAGGCTTATAATTTAGCCTAATATGCAAGTGTGTGTGTTCTGGGCAAGGATACATTCGACCAGCTGTCATTGACGACCCACTTCACGAGCTGACACTGATGACCTACTTCACCAGCTGTCGCTGATGACCTACTCCAACTGTCACTGACTACCTGTTCTACCAACTGTCATTGACGACCCACTCCAGCTGTCACTGACAACCCACTCTGCCAACTGTTATTGATGACCCATTCTACCAGCTGTTTTGACGACCATCTCCAACTGCCATTCCTGATCCACTACAACTATCATTGACGATCCACTCTACCAACTGTCATTTTATGACCCATTTTACCAGCTGTCTTTAATAACCACTCGACCAACTATCATTCAAGACCCGTTCCACCAGCTCATACTGAGGACCCTTTCTCCAGCACTCACTGACGACCCTTTCATCAACTGCCATGAACGACTCACTCCATCAGTTGTTATTGATGACTAACGACCTACTTCACCAGCTGTCTTTGTTGAACCCCTCCAACAACTGTCCTTGTCGACCCACTACGCTAGCTGTCCTTGTCGAACCACTCCACTAGCAGCTTTCTTTGTCGATCTCCATTGTTGGGGCACCAGCTTATCCACTTAAGATGGAATCTGAGGGTGTAAGTTTTATAATTTACATAACACACACTTTGATATGATGTTCAACATGCTTATCTCTCCTTATCTGCTGGACTAATGAAAGAGATGGGACCTGCACTGAAAAAAATAGAATGTATGGAAAATGACTGGAGCAGAAACTTTGATTTAGTCCCATTGTCCCTCCTGTACATTCTCCTAGCGTTGGTTGTTTTTAAAATGAGACGAATAGGGGATGTGATGCTGGAGTTTCAGCCTGTTCACTTGAGGTAGGATTTGAAAGAACAAGTTTTTTCCTTTGTGTAGCCTGTAAGTCAGTATCATGTTAAACATGTTTATATCCTGTTATCTGTTGGGTTTATGAAGGAGGGGCCAGAACGATTAAATACACAGACTCTATACTTTTTCTGTTTAGTGTTGTTACTGAGACCAAAACACAAGAGATGCTCTTAAGCAGGTCACTGAGCTAAGAGCAGATAAAAATATCAAGACTGCTGTAGTCAGGAAAATAAACGCGAGAATGCTTGTCACTGTTATCAGTGAACCGACAACTGCCTAAGGGCACTACCACAGATCTTGCTGCCGTCTATGTACGAAGGATTCAGATGCTGCCACAGCCAGCATTGTAGCTGATGGAGACACAGTGATTCTACTTAGACAAATTATGAGGTTGCAGAGAAACAGTTGTACAGCGAACTGTTTACATTAATCAAAGGATAACCATTTGTAAATCCGGCTGTGGTACCTCTGGCCTCACATCTAAACAAGTGTTATGTTGGAATACATTTGGCGTCACCCAGGTGAAAGTTTCGATAAAGAAGCACAACCAGTGCAAGCTGGAGGACGGGGTTGCAGGAGCACTTCACATATTTTTCCTGATGACAAGGGGTAAAACTCTTCCTATATCCTGACAGCTAGTGTGTGTGAACTTGCGGAAGTATATTCTGCTCTCAAAGCAGAACTACAGCTTGTGAAGTCAGCCAGGACCAAGGATGACACAGACAAGGCAGCAATGATGAAAGATGACGTCAAGTATAAGGCAAACGCTCACACACATTGCCAATTAACCTCAGGGGATCACTAGCACCAGATGCTGCGTCGCACCTCATGTCTTGCAAATTTGTGTCTGAGCACACCTGTAAACATCCAGATGGCACATGCCTGGCTAATCAGCTGAAGCGCACGGACATTTGCAAGTTGCAGACATGCACCGACCAGAGAATTGACGATCAAGAAGAGGTCGAAATGGAACTGCATGGTTTTCATGCCTAAGAAAGGAATGGACATTGAAGAGACTGCAGTATCATATATTCCACAGATCAAGGAAATATATATATATATATATATATATATATATATATATATATATATATATATATATATATATATATATATATATATATATACCTCAGGCGTAGTGTATACATGAACATTTCAGGAACATTGAGATATTAACACTGATATTATTTTTGCATTTAAATGTTAAAATATAATGTGATATGTTGTGATTAGGTCAAATTTGTTGTATGACCTTGTTTTGTTGTGCTGGGTTAATTCAGTAGATCATGACTAGGCCATGAAAATATCATAGATTTGGACCGTTTCCAAAACACTTAAAATTTGCCATCTTGGGTGTTACCAATAAGAGAAAAATCTGAACTGGGTTCATGGAATAAATCAGAGAACAGTGGTACAGTTAAACCCGTGGTTGGGGTGCTGCAAGAAACAACCACTGGTGTGTTGCGCAGTAAATGGTGGTAGTCTACTAATACAAACCGATGTAATGAAGTATGCAAGTAAATAAGTCTATTTAGCTATAGTTACACGTAAGTACAGTGACGCAAATTCAGGTGATTTCAGTTATCATACACAGTAACATTCCGTGTCCTTGATAACGTGAAAAATCATGCATGCGCTTGAAATTTCACTATTTTTTGCGCAGTGGCTGTTTTGCATATTGCGATATCACTTGTTTACAGTGATCTTATTGCATAGTAACCTACGTGTAAATTACCTCGAATAACCCTAAGAAATAGTCAGACGAAGTGACTTAATTCCATTGTAGTATCTCTTGGCCCTTGGGATGGGGGGGGGGGCACGGAACAGCAACCACCTGAGCATTGTTATTGTTGTAGATTCGCCAGTACATTCCCCCCTCCCCCCATAGTTTTTTTTTTTCCAGACGGTGACCCGGCCATACCACTTCAGCAGTTGCTGACCGCACGTAATATACGTCTTTACCGAGCTGACATGTCAGTCGCACTCATTCCCAGTATAAAACGGCACGATAAATTGCCATAAAATTTACGGCGCGATAAAAGGGCAGTTAGCAGACCAACTGCCATGGTAGGGACTCTTAACTGCTGGGTTATCTGGAGTAAAATTTGATATATAGGCAAAGTTTCTCATTGGTAATGAAAGTTGCTTCAGACTGTGCATTAAGAAACCTTGATACATTGAGAGTGTGCGTGTGTGTGTGTGTGTGTGTGTGTGTGTGTGTGTGTGTGTGTGTGTGTGTGTGTGTGTGTGTGTGTGTGTGTGTGTGTGTGCTCTGATATAAAGTAGCAGAGCACAGACGGAGTCGACGCAGCTACTATGAGTCCTGTGTTACTCAGAGAAGTCGTAATATCTGAAGCAGTTGATGATACTCTTCTGTGAACACTTGGGTAACTTAATCCTGTCTAACATTATGTCGTTGATTATCAACCTTATCATTTGTTACACAATTTACCTTGCGCTCGCTCTCTCTCTCTCTCTCTCTCTCTCTCTCTCTCTCTCTCTCTCTCTCTCTCTCTATATATATATATACAGATATATATACATATATATATATACATATATATATATACATATATATATATATATATGTATATATATATATGTATATATATATATGTATATATATATGTATATATATATGTATATATATATCTCCGTGGGGAAGTGGAACAGAATTCTTCCTCCGAAAGCCATGCGTGTCGTAAGAGGAGACTAAAATGCAAGGGACTAGTACCCCCATCTCCTGTATATATTACTAAATTTAAAAAGAGAAACTTTAATTTTTCTTTTTGGGCCACCCAGCCTAGGTGAAATACGACCATTTATCTGTCAATCCTTAAAAATTAAATTTATCAATACGAGATTCTAAAATCCGCAAAAGGGAAAATGCTCCAGCAGTCACATCTTCAGTTCATTTTTTACTATTCCATTTTTTCCTAATGAATTTATGTTAATGACAAAAAAAAAAAAATCCTCGGATGGGAAAAGCGTCGATTTAGAGATTTGAACCTAAACTTTGCATTAGAAACGGAAGCTGTGATCTAATAGGCTATGAACCTAGTTTCGTGGAGGCCATCTTGGATTTCTGGAAGCTCTGCTAAATTCTCATTCTTGTCATTAAGATGTAGTAACATCAGGGACACACCTATGGATAATAAAATTGCCCCCCCCCCCAAAAAAAAAAACAGGCCTATCACCCATTCCAGATTCACTCCCTTGGTTGCTTGACTAAACAAGAAGTTGCTCCAAGCAAGTGAGGCATCGTAACTATTCTTCTTGCTACTTTAGCGACACGTGGCTTCCTTTAACAACCTTACGTCATAACGAGCAGTTGATAGTTGATAACTTATTAGTGCACTTGCGGTAGCTGGGCTACTTTATTGTGGTAGCTGGGCTACTTTATTGTGGTAGTTGGGCTACTTTATTGTGGTAGTTGGGCTACTTTATTGTGGTAGTTGGGCTGCTTTATTGTGGTAGCTGGGCTACTTTATTGTGGTAGCTGGGCTACTTTATTGTGGTAGTTGGGCTACTTTATTGTGGTAGTTGGGCTACTTTATTGTGGTAGCTGGGCTACTTTATTGTGGTAGCTGGACTACTTTATTGTGGTAGTTGGGCTACTTTATTGTAGTAGCTGGGCTACTTTATTGTGGTAGCTGGGCTACTTATTGTGGTAGTTGGGCTACTTTATTGTGGTAGCTGGACTACTTTATTGTGGTAGTTGGGCTACTTTATTGTGGTAGCTGGGCTACTTTATTGTGGTAGCTGGGCTACTTGTGGTAGTTGGGCTACTTTATTGTGGTAGCTGGACTATATTGTGGTAGATGGGCTACTTTATTATGGTAGCTGGACTATATTGTGGTAGTTGGGCTACTTTATTGTGGTAGTTGGGCTACTTTATTGTGGTAGTTGGGCTACTTTATTGTGGTAGTTGGGCTACTTTATTGTGGTAGTTGGGCTACTTTATTGTGGTAGTTGGGCTACTTTATTATGGTAGCTGGGCTACTTTATTGTGGTAGCAGGGCTACTTTATTGTGGTAGCTGGGCTACTTTATTGTGGTAGTTGGGCTACTTTATTGTGGTAGTTGGGCTACTTTATTGTGGTAGTTGAGCTACTTTATTGTGGTAGCTGGGCTACTTTATTGTGGTAGCAGGGCTACTTTGTGGTAGCTGGGCTACTTTATTGTGGTAGTCGGGCTACTTTATTGTGGTAGTTGGGCTACTTTATTGTGGTAGCTGGACTATATTGTGGTAGTTGGGCTACTTTATTGTGGTAGCTGGGCTACTTTATTATGGTAGCTGGGCTACTTTATTGTGGTAGTTGGGCTACTTTATTGTGGTAGTTGGGCTACTTTATTATGGTAGCTGGGCTACTTTATTATGGTAGCTGGACTATATTGTGGTAGCTGGGCTACTTTGTTGTGGTAGCTGGGCTACTTTATTATGGTAGCTGGACTATATTGTGGTAGCTGGGCTACTTTATTGTGGTAGCTGGGCTACTTTATTATGGTAGCTGGACTATATTGTGGTAGCTGGGCTACTTTATTGTGGTAGCTGTGCTACTTTATTATGGTAGCTGGACTATATTGTGGTAGCTGGGCTACTTTATTATCGTAGCTGGGCTACTTTGTTTTGGTAGCTGGGCTACTTTATTATGGTAGCTGGACTATATTGTGGTAGCTGGGCTACTTTATTGTGGTAGCTGGGCTACTTTATTATGGTAGCTGGACTATATTGTGGTAGCTGGGCTACTTTATTATGGTAGCTGGACTATATTGTGGTAGCTGGGCTACTTTGTTGTGGTAGCTGGGCTACTTTATTATGGTAGCTGGACTATATTGTGGTAGCTGGGCTACTTTATTGTGGTAGCTAGGCTACTTTATTATGATAGCTGGACTATATTGTGGTAGCTGGGCTACTTTATTATGGTAGCTGGACTATATTGTGGTAGCTGGGCTACTTTGTTGTGGTAGCTGGGCTACTTTATTATGGTAGCTGGACTATATTGTGGTAGCTGGGCTACTTTATTGTGGTAGCTGGGCTACTTTATTATGGTAGCTGGACTATATTGTGGTAGCTGGGCTACTTTATTGTGGTAGCTGGGCTACTTTATTGTGGTAGCTGGGCTACTTTATTATGGTAGCTGGACTATATTGTGGTAGCTGGGCTACTTTGTTGTGGTAGCTGGGTTTAAACTGCCTGGGTACCTGGCTCAGAACTCAGCCACCTACTCATTTTTGGGTATAAATTGCGGGGAGATTCTCCTCCTTCAAATTAGTGTCTAATTAGAAGAGCTGAAAATGTATAATGATGGAAGCTTGTTAATAATGTTAGTCGTTCCTTTAATGTTAAAAGATGAGAATAATTAATCAGGTCCGATGCTTTGTGAGTTATATAAACTTCTGCCATCATTCCCCAGCAAGTTCGGTCTCTGTCTACCCTCCACCTCTCTCTCTCTCCTTCAGCTGCCCTCTATCCTTTCCTTACCGACTGTCCTCCCCATCCTTTTCTCTCCCCTCACCCTCTTTTATTTTCTCCCACCTCACCTCTCCTCCTTACCCGCTTCTTTCTCATCTTCTATCTCTCTCACCCCTTTTCTCACCCAGTCACCTCTCTTCTTCGCCTAATTCTCTTCGCGAATTTCTCTCCATGGGGAAGTGGAACAGAATTCTTCCTCCGTAAGCCATGCGTGTTGTAAGAGGCGACTAAAATGCCGGGAGCAAGGGGCTAGTAACCCCTTCTCCCGTATAAATTACTAAATTTAAAAAGAGAAACTTTCGTTTTTCTTTTTGGGCCACCCTGCCTTGGTGGGATACGGCCGGTTTGTTGAAAAAAAAAATATATATGATGTGTGTGTGTGTGTGTGTATGTGTGTTGTGCCGAATAGCTAAAACTGGTCAGTTAGCAGAAACTTATTTAAAATTAAGTCCTTTCTAAAATTTTCTCTAACAAATTTAAAAATATATTTTTTTTCATTTATGTTAATGCAAAAATTAATAATTTTGTACCAAAAGAGCCTTAGAAAACTTAATTTGTGGTTCCAATAAAAATGTGGCTTTTTACAGGCCCTGGAGCAGAGCCGGAGATACGACTCCCTGTGTAGC
The DNA here is from genome assembly GCF_038502225.1 of Cherax quadricarinatus. Lineage (NCBI taxonomy): Eukaryota > Metazoa > Arthropoda > Malacostraca > Decapoda > Parastacidae > Cherax > Cherax quadricarinatus. The sequence goes on along the minus strand of NC_091324.1, from coordinate 19,760,406 downwards.
ATATGTCAGGCGTGCGACGGGCGCACGGACGTGGCGGCCTTGGTGCGCTCTATGGAGGTACCCACGGGCGCAGCCGCACGCATACCCCACCACCGCTACTCTGCGCCCCAGCCGCCTCCGCCCCAAGAGGCACCCAACGGGGAACCCCTACCTCAGGTGAGTCGCATTTTATTTACCTCAGTGCTGTGAAAGATATTCCTATTTCGAGTGAGTTATCCCTTCATTGACGCCAAAGAGAGAGTTTCTGCCTGAGGCTAGTCCTCCTCTATCGCAGGTAAGTCTTCCCCTCTTCAGTACCGTCAAGTTAAGCCCTTGTCTAAGGTAGTCTCAAGGGCTCAAAGGCTCTTTTTGAATGGGGGAATTTTCCCCAATAATCAGTTCTAACAAACACAAGTTTTACCCAAAGAAAAAAACCGTATTAATTGCGAATGCACTGAGACAGTTTCTCTGTCGACCGAGAATTGGGGGGTCACGTATCTCGTTGCTGGTTACCTGCTGCGGAGGATGCTGCTCCTCTCCCTGCATCTTCTTGTGTGGATGGTGACGTATATTTTCTGCATTAATAGAGACGAAACTTAGGTGGGGAACAATACTTATCGTGTCAGCTTTCTACTTTATGTAGAGACTTTTCAAATCATTGTTTTGATAACATTGTTGTGGTGTGGCCTCAGTTGTGGTGTGTCCGCAGCTGCGGTGTGGTCATTGTTGTGGTGGGGCCACTGTTGTGGTGGGGCCACTATTGTGGTGTGGCCACTGTTGTGGTGTGGTCATTGTTGTGGTGGGGCCACTGTTGTGGTGTGGTCATTGTTGTGGCGGGGCCACTGTTGTGGAGGGGCCACTATTGTGGTGTGGCCACTGTTGTGGTGTGGTCATTGTTGTGGTGTGGTCATTGTTGTGGTGGGGCCACTGTTGTGGTGGGGCCAATATTGTGGTGTGGCCAATGTTGTGGTGTGGTCATTGTTGTGGTGGGGCCACTGTTGTGGTGTGGTCATTGTTGTGGTGGGGCCACTGTTGTGGTGGGGCCACTGTTGTGGTGGGGCCATTGTTGTGGTGTGGCCACTGCAGTGGTGCTGCCTCTAATCTAATGTGGCCTATACTCACAGTGAGCCAATCGACTCTTTGCAAACTAAATAACTACTGGCTTAGGAGCTGCCGGTCATAAACCCTTGCGGGGAGGGTGCCATGGCGGAGTGCGGGCACGGTACCGTGAAGGAGTGCTGGCACGGTACCGTGAAGGAGTGCTGGCACGGTACCGTGAAGGAGTGCTGGCACGGTACCGTGAAGGAGTGCAGACACGGTACCGTGGAGAATCTCGTATATATATTCAAGGAAGAAATACGATCCTGAAAGCTTCCACTAGTACTCTCTTGAGGCTCCAAACGAACTTCCGGCAGCAGTAGCAGCATTCTGCAGCAGCATCCTGCAGCAGCATCCGGCAGCGGTAGCAGCAACAGCCTCCAGCAACTTAACGTCCAGTTACACCTTTTAGCAATAATAAATACTGTTTTGTTTTTCACGTTTGTTTACGGCCCTTGTAAACTTACGGCTATAACAGGAACGTGGCGCGGGGGAGACGATAACTGCCAGAAATAGTGGTAATAGTTGTAATAGCAGTCATTATCAGTGTGTGGAAATTGTAGTACTGCTAGTAGTAGTTGTACTACTACTACTACTACTAGCAGTAGTAGTAGTTGTACAACTACTAGTAGTAGTAGTTGTACTACTACTAGTAATAGTAGTTGTACTACTACTACTACTACGACTTCTACTTCCAAAAGGTGTTCGGTAAAGTTGAAACCTCAACACCCATCACAAGCCCACTTTACTAATCACTGTTATAAGCTTCCGTGAGGTATTCCTCTTTAGTAGCGGCAGTAGCGTAGTAACCAGCCACAGTATCGTAACGTACCTGTAACGCACCACTAAGCCGCATCGACAGTAACTTTCAACGAAGTCGCAGAGACAGTAGTAACAATAACAGTAGCACTTGTAACAGCAACAACAGCAGCAATAAAAAAAAGCAACAGCAGCAGCAGCTCGAGCAATAGCAACAATAGCAGCAGTAGTGGAAGCGACGAGGAGGAGGAGGGCAGGGAAGGAGGGAGGAGTTAGAGAGGTGGTGAGCATGATAAAGGGGATGGAACAACACCTCGCCTGCCAATCTCTGGTTGGCCACTAACCTAGTGTTGCTGCCGTCTCTCCGGAGGTCACTGCTGCCACCACCACTACACCTCTGCCGCTGACCTCTGCTGCCTCTTCTCCGAAGGTCACCTCCAGCACAACACCTCGAGCTTGAAGAATCACTGACCTTTCCTCTTACCCAGATATCAGAATATTTAACACTACTCCCCAGGCATGACGAGTTACTGACCTCGCCTGCTTTCTCTTCAGCTTACCGACGCTGGGTCACCACTGGTATCGAGGTTTGAGTGGCTTTTTCTGGTTATAAACCCAGCAATTCCCTTTTTTTGGTATACATAGCATGGGTTTTTCCCCATCCGTGAATTTTGCTCATGAGGGAATAAGGAAAGAATCATTGTTGTGCTCTGTGTTCTCTCGCCGTTTGCAGAGGTGAAATGGTCCGCAATACTAAAGGGAACTGAACCATCAGGCAGACCTGAAAGCTGTTAGTGAATGTACTTCTGAAGATCACCTTCGATTCCTGCTACTGCGCTTCCAGTAGCAGAGACGAAGTTGTACAACTTCTGCGTTCTTTTCGGTTCGTTCTCGCTCATTACTTGCCCCAGAAACTCTAAACCTTTGATATAACGTACTTTATGCTTTTACCTTACAGACGGATGGGTGAGGCCTTTACACTGACAAACAAACGCCGTGGCCCACCCATCTGGTGAAAACATCAGCGACGTTAAATCTTAAAGGTTTCTTGGCGTAGACGTACGTACCTTTCCAATAATCCTCCATACCACGACTAAATAAGAAATGCAAAAAAAGGTACAATGCTCTCAGAGCTGTTTGCTGGCTATGTAAGAATAGCGAGAATGATGTATCTAGCCTATATTAGATCCTTAATTGATTATGCTGCGCCCATGTTAATTTTCGCTAATTAAAATTCTAACTCCGGCCCTTGAGGCTAATGCAAAATGAAGCCCTCGGAATTATTCTTGGCTGTTCTAAAATTACCAAGGTTCTTAATATGAGGAAGGAACTTCATGTTCCTAGTATCAGTGATAAGATTATTGAAATTAACACTGTACCTGGTATTAGAATGTTAAGAAATGAACCAGACAATGCCACTACTAACCTTGCTAAACGTGACTGAGCGTGAGTTCTGTAATGGGCACATGCCAGCCTTTATGTTAATATGCCTCACGGTATGCTGTACGATCGTCGCTCACAAACACCAGCTCAAGAATAACTGTGGATAACTCTCCCAACAGAGATTGCCGAAGGTAACCCGGTGCTAGGGAAACCAAAACCAGCGTTGTCCAGGCCTGTGCACTGCTGCACCATCGGGCTGGGAGAGTCGAAAGCGTTCTCACTCATTACCGATTATCGTTTCTTCGCGAGTGTTACCGCACGAGAGTAAGGAAAGACGGCTTCCCTACGGCGATGTGATGTCAGATCTGCGAATAAGGAGGAAGGTAATAATGTTCTGGAGAACATCACTCACTTTGTCCCCACACTTAGTTGGCCAGACCTACTAACCATCAATCTTGGGAGGAGCGTCCTTGATGTTAAGCCTTTTATTTCCTTTCCTGTTTAAGTGGTTTTGGTGCCAACTATTAGGCTACTTAGAAGAGTGAGTGTAAAGAAAAGAAAAATACGCGTGCAGCATGTTAGGTAGAAATCTTTGTCTTCCACCCCCGTACAGCTGTGGCCACCGCTTCACCAGATGTCAGGCACCTGGTGATCCCTATGATGTTTGAGTGGCTTACCAGCTTCCCACTTCTGGATTAAAGATAACCAGGTAGGCCATATCTTCACCTGCTTGAGAAACAGGTGCTGCCACAGTCACGCCGGCGACCTAGGAAGGGAAGCTGGAGTGATAGGCTGGTCTTCACCTTCACTAAGTTGGTAGTAATGACCCGTGACCTCCACTAGATTCATAGGTGTCACAGGCTCTCCAGGCTCTGTCTGGTTCCCTAAGCTGCCCTTTTACACCTTTTTCTACGAAAATATATATTAACCTAAATTAACGAAATAATATAAGTGGATGCTCTAGGTCAATAGTAACAGCCTGGTTGATCAGGCCCTGATCCACCGCGATGTCTGTCACAGACAGGGCTGCAGGGGCGTTGACCCCCCCATAACCCTCTCCAAGTATGCTCCAGGTCTGGCAGCGCAGGACACGAAGCTGCAGCTAAACTCGTTGGTATATCGACGTTGCAGGACTGGATGCCATCCTGACCGTCACTATTGTCACACTGGGACACGTTTCCTGCACAAATTCCTAATTATGACTGATATAGGTTGCAGGTATTGAAACACGACCATAGTGTTGTCAGTTGTTGCAACCTGGACGTAGAAATGGCAGTTGCTAATGACCGTAATAGTGGCAGTTTTTGCAAACTCACCATAGTGGTGGTAATTGTTGACATTTCGCTATGGTGTTGGTGGTTGCATCATGGTCATTGTACTGGCAGCCTTTGTAGTGTTACCGTAGTACTGCCAGTTTTTGTAACATTATCATAGTGTTGGCAGTTGTTGCAACATGGCCATGGTACTTACAGTTGCAACATGATAATGGTGGCAGTACCTCCCCCAATATAATGCAGAGCAAGCATGAGCTCAGGTTCTCTCTCTCGAACACTCTGACTCGGTACTCTTGCGAGGCTCTCTCGCCGAAGACTCATCCTGACGTAGCATCGTCCAAGCCACCGAACTTCCGGATTAAGTCTCGCCTATGTTGACTAGTCTCTGGTGGTCTTGGAGATGGAATCATATATCCGCGCGAGAGTAGCCTAATGTACACAAATTTTAGAAAATAAGCCCCATTGATTTCTCTTACGTATTAATACTAATATTCATTCCCGTTGTTTTTAGATAAATATATGTTCGTAGCTTGTAAGTGCTTGGTCTAAACCCACCATCTTCAGTGGCAAGTTGGATTTACAAAGGCGCCCAGTTTCCCAGGTAAGTATGCTGGCCTAGCTCCTAGGCAATTTTTTTTTTGTGAGTCCATATTCTCTTGCACTGTATCCACAGGATAGATACGGGATGCACAATTAACTAGCCACTTCAGCAGAAAAAATAAACCTGGTGGAAGAGAGTAATGATTATATTTCCTATGAGCGTTTGGTACTGGCCTGCTAATAGATGAAATATGGGCATAAGAGTGATGATGGGTTTAGTAAGAGCAGTAGCGGCTGGCACGGTCCACCAGGATAAAAAAAAAATGTTTGTGCAGATAAGTGCAGGGTATAAGGTGTGGTGGGCGGACCCCACGGGCCAGGATTACCCCTACTGCTTGAGTTGTGGGCCATGGCCCTCAGGCGCTCCTTCTGGCAAGGTAATAGCACAGTCAGTGCCGGCTATTGAGTGTGAAGGCTCAGGAGAACTTGGCAGTCGTAACTCGGGGAGTTTACTGGCTGGCAAGGCTGTCCAGGAACGTATCTTAGGATGAAGCTTCCACTAGGAGGAGGCGAAAAATACCAGTGCCATACTAAATACAGGATCGAGATACTGGCGACATGACTCCTGCCTGCACCGATATTTATGAGTCTGTGCCCAGCCACAAGCAAGGGAAGTAGAGGTCGGTGTGGTGGTAGGTGGGGTGAGTGGGAGTAGATGTAGTGCTGCTGGGGCTGGTATCGTGGTGGTAATGGGGTAGTTGTATTCTTCAGGGGGATTAGTGAATGGCAGACGTGGTGGTAGAATGAGGAAGTCTAACCATGTCTTAAGTTATGATTCGCGGTGCTAGTCACACGACTTCGAATATTAAAACAGAAAGCCTGCGAGAACGCCTTGACGCTGGTCTTAAGCTCTTGATTAAGGAATTGGAGGTATCCTTCCCTGGGATCAAGCCTGATTATGTTCCATTTTCTAGGTGCTGTGCGACCACTACGAATTCGGCTCTTTTCAGTGAATATCAAAATAAGAGGCAGATGACCCCGAGAGGCAGTGTACCAGGTAGTGCTCCTGGAAGGCAGGAGGCACTGCCTGCTCCTGACACGCATTGTGTTACTTACCTAAATGGTCGCTCATTGACAAGGGTCCACGTTGTCGGTCAACCTTGCTTGACGACAGGGGGCGCCGCCCCCTGAAACCGAGAGTTACAGCCAACATGAAATCTTCCGCCAACAGCCTCTAGTGGTGTTTGGCTCTTTCTCGAAGTCACTAAAGCAAATCATAAACGCAGATTTATTCTATTTACACTAGCAGTGGTAGTCAGAAAGACATGGAAAGTGCTTGGCTATGATTCATTTGTAATAGCAGTGCAACCTTGACCGGCTGCCATTCGCAATCAAATGTTTTGCTTTGCAAAGGGTTTAAAGCGTTTCGTTTGGATTGTCCAGCACACCAAAAATTATATACATTTCAAGAGAGATGAGGGCTCGACCCCTTGATACTGGTGGGACCCCTTAATGTTGGTGAAGGGATTTTGATAAAAGGAATAGCTACTATACCTTCATTTCTCGGATTAAATCTGATTTTCCCCATTTCCCGTGGCATTCATGCATGTATTACAATCATCTAGCTTTGCTGGTGATGAGTTGTGATAGTACACACATCTAGCCTTGTTGTTGATGACTTTTGATAGTACACGTAATTGCAGTTGCAATAATCTCCGCTGCCAGGAGAATCGAGCCTCCACAACTACTTCAACTGACACACCTACACGAGATTTTGCAGACGAAGGATCGAGCCTTGCGCTGAAAGAGCCTCGCTGGTTCAGCACTTTGTCCCACACAACAAGAATTCACCGACAAGAGTTCCATCGTTGTTTTGTGATCAATTTTTTATCCCAGGTGATTCATATTTCATCGTTGCACTCAGTCTTCCTCGTTCTGACACAATCACGGTACCACATTACTAAAATAACTACGACTGATTCTCTTTTCTTGGATTTTGAGAAAGGAGAAACGATGGAGACAGAGGCGATGTGGAACAACCATTTGAGGTAAGGGTATGTGGGACCAAGGGCTTCGTGGTACAAAGGGTCATATGACACCAGGGGGTCATATGGGGCTTCAGACCGTGTGAAGCCAGGGGTCACGCGAGTCATATGATTCAAGTGATAAGTGGTGTCAAGCACCACGGTGACCTATAAATTGTGACAGTCCGTAGACCACGATAAAATTATGGCTTCCAGGGACGCCTGAGACCATGAAGTTCAATCTTCTTGGGCCAGAGGTCACAAACGTCAGTGTGTGTGTGTGTGTGTGTGTGTGTGTGTGTGTGTGTGTGTGTGTGTGTGTGTGTGTGTGTGTGTGTGTGTGTGTGTGTGTATGTTATTCTACCTCAGATTATTTTAAAGTCTGGCATCGGCAATCTTTGGCGAGTTACCATGTAGAGTGTACTATATTTTATTCGTTATAATGTTAAGCTTTATTTATCGTAAGAGGAAGTGTTTAGCTCCTGGGGAGAACTAGAAATCACACGGCGCTGATTTGACATAATCGACAGTCGTGAGGAATAAGGCATCAGCACCCTCCAGGTAGGTAGGTAGCCACTATAAGCAAGACTGACAAAATTGTAATAATAAGATTGCTAACAAACCAGGGTACGAATGGGCTTAGAACCCATGGCGAGTGAGTCGTAGAACTCTAGGCCAGCGCGTTAGCCACTGGGCCAGCTGACTACAAAACAAATCTTATTGTAGACAGTTGGCCCAGCGGCTTACGCACTGGCCTGGAGTTCCATGGCTTACTTGCCATGGATTCTAACCCCCCTCCCCCCCCCCGGTAACATGGTTCACTATAATTGTTAGAAAAGTCACTATAAACACTACGAAGAACCGGCAACGTGCAGATTATATCCACTGAAATTGCTGACAAAAGCAGACAACAAACCAGGGAAAGAGTGCTAAAATATATCGACGTCAGAGAGCGAAGCAATTCCCAGTACTATAGGAGACACACGCGGCAGCTCCCGCAGATGAACTCAAGTCACCTTATGACAGTGAGAGAAGATGGCCGAAAGCCCAGCAATAGATTTATGGAGATTGACTTATGAATCATGTTAGAATACCTGGGAAATTGCCAGTGACCTCGCAAGGACTGTCAGGTGCAAGAAATAATCTGATGCGTCTGACCTGGCAGATGAATTTAACATTTTGGTGTTGGAGTCACCGTAATGGTCGGGAACCCAGTAAAATATGTCACATTTACGTTTCGTGTAGATGAAGAGGTGAGATGGAAAAAAAAAAGTATCCTTGTTTTTCAACTAAAAGATGGTGAGAAGAATGCCTGAACCGTCTGGCTAGCACCTTGGGAGTCGGAAACAACAAAAAAGGCACCTGACATGGTTGCAATATGCATCCAGGAGCAACCGACCGTGAAAGATGCGACCAGGAAAGTGCAGCCATGCCTCCCAGTCAGGCGATTTAGAGCCATCAGTAAACAGAGCCGCAACACTACGATGAAACAGAAATAGTCGGGCGAGAGAGAGAGAGAGAGAGAGAGAGAGAGAGAGAGAGAGAGAGAGAGAGAGAGAGAGAGAGAGAGAGAGAGAGAGAGAGAGAGAGAGAGAGAGAGAGAGTGCGCGCAAAAGCGCGTTCACTTAAGATAGCAGGATCGGTTTTCAGACAAAGTAAAAGAAGAGCAATCCTGAACGTTGGGGATTTAAGAAGGAAGGAAGGAAGGAAAGACAAATGACAGTTTTAGCGAATACAGAAAAGTAACACCTAACCGTATGTTGTAGAAAGAGAGAGGGCGGAGAGCTAACGGCCACAGACTAAAGAATAACGACAATTGGCAACCCCACTGAGATCTGAAAGAGTCCTGCAACCAGAAAGATTGCAAATACGAAGATAATTTCAATGGAAGTGAAAATTATGACATAAATGCTCAGTGGGGACGTTAGATCCGAAGACAATAGACACACAGGAAGACGCTGGTATAAACGCAGTTCCTGGTTGTGACTAAAATTATGACGTTATTGAGGCGCAACCAACCAGCATGTCTTCAGTAATTATGTTTACTTAAGAGACCTGAAGGGCTGATAAACAGCCACCACTGTGTGTGTGTGTGTGTGTGTGTGTGTGTGTGTGTGTGTGTGTGTGTGTGTGTGTGTGTGTGTGCTGACGTAAGAGGCATATACTAGCCAGAACTTGCATTTCCTCCGTTGACCTAATTTCTTCAACATTTATGTTTTGTGTTACCATGTTCTAATTGCAAGTCAGTCGATAAATAAAAACAAAACTACAAGCGGAGTTTCAGTGAAAAATTCATAATTAAAGTTGTATATAGCTGCTGATTTTGAAGTGTAACAGCTGTCTTCAGGTCGTCCACAAAGCTAATTCAGGAGTGAATTTCGAGAATCAGTGATGTACCTAGCTGTGAGGGCACTGCCATCGCTCCACAAATAAAAGGAACCGGTGAACCGGTCCAGCCAGGCGAGGTTGTGGCCCAGGAAGAACCTCCTTCGCCGTCTGAAACTCGTACTCTAAACAACGGAGCCGTTAGTACCCTACCCGTTCCGTGGCTTGTTTGCAATCATGTTACTAATATCTCGGGAGTTGTGACTTGTACTTTGCATGGGCTGATAATTTAAGAGGTTCACACTCGAGGAGAGAGCGAAATTGTGCCTCGTGAAGTACTTTTACAGTTGCTATACTCAAGCAAGTACATAGTTCTGAACACTGAGTTCCTTGGCTGCTTCCCCAGCCAAGATTCAGCGGACGATTCTTCGTAGTTGTTTTAGAGGTTAAGTTTGCATTTCAGTTACATAAACTTCGTCGTTAAGTGCAAAGTCATTTCCATTTATTTTGAATCTAGCTTGGATAGTAATGTCACACACACTCTGTCTTCCTGATAGGGCGTTTTTTATGCACGAGTTAAAATGTATGTAAACATAAATATGACTGCGTTTTTTTTAGGTTACATTAGTCTGATTTAACCAAAATCACTCCATATTTACGTTGCTGATTAATGCGTGGGTAACCCACGCTCTTCGTTTACTTATGATGGACGACATGAATGTCAAAATATCATCTGTTTTCACAGTAGTAAATATAATCCGCTATCACTTCCTTCAGGCAGATGCTGCCACGCTCTTACTTACGCGCGCTCTTTCTTTCTCTCCCAACTCTCCTCCATCCTTTATCCTTATCTCCTAATATTCCTTCCAAGTTCATGTTTCCCCTTTCGTCCTTTGTTTACGGTTTCCTTAAGCCACTATTCTACGGCTTCTCGTTCCATTCAATTCTTGTCTCTCCTGCAAGAAGCCTTTAAGAGTGGAAATGTTACCTAGCCTTAAGTGTCTCCTAATGCTGTCGTTCCTCTGGTGACATTAGTGCGTGATGGTGGTAGTGTCTTGTCTGGTGACGTTAGTACCTGATGGTGGTAGTGTCTTGTCTTGTGACATTGGTGTGCGATGGTGGCAGCGTCTTGTCTGGTGGCATAAGTGCGCGATGGTGGTAGTGTCTTGTCTGGTGGCGTTAGTGTGTGATGATGGCAGTGTCTTGTCTGGTGACGTTAGTGCGTGATGGTGGTAGTGTCTTGTCTGGTGACATTGGTGTGCGATGGTGGTAGTCTTGTCTGGTGACATTAGTGTGATGGTGGTAGTGTCTTGTCTGGTGACATTGGTGTGCGATGGTGGCAGCGTCTTGTCTGGTGGCATTAGTGTGCGATGGTGGTAGTGTCTTGTCTGGTGACGTTAGTGTGTGATGATGGTAGTGTCTTGTCTGGTGAGGTTAGTGTGTGATGATGGTAGTGTCTTGTCTGGTGACGTTAGTGCGTGATGGTGGTAGTGTCTTGTCTGGTGACATTGGTGTGCGATGGTGGTAGTCTTGTCTGGTGACATTAGTATGATGGTGGTAGTGTCTCGTCTGGTGATGCTAGTGTGATGGTGGCCTTGTTTTGTTAGGTGATGATAGTGCAATTATCTAACCAAAGGGGTTAATTCATAGCTCTTAGCCCAGCCTCTTAACGACCAGTTTTACTGATTTCTGGCCTCCAGAATTCTGTTACATTTCTTTTGAAACACCGTAAGATGCTTGCCCACCAGAGACTAGAAAAAAACACTTCTTAACGTTATGGTTCATGATAGTCTTCAGCTGCCATCTGTATCTCCTGGCTCCCTGTCTTTATATGTAGTCTAATTCCATGAGTATTTTGTGTCGTGTTTGTATGGGGGAGGGAGGGGAACGGAACTATGGAAGGAAAACAAGTAAGTGTAATTTGGATAAAGGGAATCAGAGGAGAAATTCAGGGTGAGAGGGAAGTGAGCAGGGAGTGGTAGGGGGCGAATAGAAGGTGGTGGAGCTCGTACAGGGGGACGGGTGCAGGGGAAAAGGGTAGTTTTGGCTATTGTTGGAGCCCACTTGAATTTTTTTTAACCCATGTTCCTGCTGTTACAGCTGCTGCACATGTACCACCTAAATCTGAAGTGTTGTTGTTGGTGTTGATACTGGCATCAATACCTTTGTTGGTGTTGGTTGTTGATCAGCAGGGGTGGGATGTGTACGTTGAACCGCTGAAGCCAGCGACGGGGGCGGTGGCCCCAGAAATCGACACCAGCTTGTGTTAGTGCTGATATTAGCGCTGGTGCTGCTGTTAATGCTGGAGGATGTGCTGGGTATTAATACTGGCACTGGTCTTGGTATTAATATTCACGAGTGATATTGGGGTTAGCGTGGAAGCTGGCGCGTTAAAATCCTACCATAACTTTTGCGCTAATCAAATAGTTGACGGCATGACTGTGTTTATCTCCACGAGCCTGTCCTTTTACCTGTCAAGTACCA